>NW_020951391.1:5685794-5716221 GCF_900497805.2 Vombatus ursinus | reverse complement strand
TCTTCCTGGAATACCCCTATACCTTTGGTGGTCCTTGTGATAAGAACAAATTACGGACAAAGCTGTACCTCTTCCTGGAATACCCCACCCCTATACTGGTGATGGAACTCCCCCACTCCATCTTACAGTGTGTATAATTACCCTGAGCTAGCCTTCAATAAACGAGACTTGATCAGAAAGCCTGTCTTGTCTCCATTTCCTGTGTCCCCTGCTCCCCTCCTTCTTTTACAGGTCCGAACCTCCGTTGATGTCCCGCAGGACGGGACACTTAGATATATCCATCTTGATTCCTTTATTAAAATGTTAGTACCTTGAGAGTAAGGACTATTTTATTCTTTGTACTTACGTCTGTAGAACCTAGCACAGTGCCCAAGGGCACATTATAGGCACTTAATAAATGCTTATTGATTGATTGGTGTCAAATGTCATTCTAGTGTAATTAAAGTTTCCTAACCAGTCAAAAGTTCTGATTTTAATGACTATTTCAAGCCTGGAATCTTCATTTGCCGTTCCCATACAAAGGACAGTGACTTAAACACCTCTGCAATATGAACTTACACCCTTACATAAAAGGACAGGTGTTTCTGCTTTACAGTTAATAACTGCAAGTGTGGATGATGATGATCCTTATCAGTCATTACAAAATTTACTTCATAGAAATTAAGAATTAAATTAGAGTTTCAGGGCTCGTTAAGCCTTATTAGGATTATAGAATTGCCCACATGTGTATCCCTTGTCCTCCCTGGGTTATCTGTTGAGCAGGTGTTTCAGTTCAATGTAAGACCATGTCATTTTCTTCTATCCAAAGATTATTATACAGTTGTGCTTTCAATTCCAGGTTGGGTCCTTATATTTGAAGATGAGACTTCAAATAGTCATATTTGCCTATTCAACTCTAGCATAAAGAGAAGTAATCGAGAGATGGCCCCATTTGGGAGCTTTTTCAAAGGTGTATTGAATGTGCAGATCAAGGGCAGAATAGGGATCGCATGCCAGGCTTTACGCTTTTTTTTTTCCTTAGTATTCAGAAGTCAGGCACTTCCAAATCCATCTGAGGGAGGGAAAAATAATTTTTTTCAATGTTTATCCATACTAATGAGCCTAGGTTTTTCTGTAAATTTAAGATGCAGATTATCTGTGTTTCTTTGAGCATGTGGAATGACAAAGGGCTCAAAATATATACTGTTCTACCTTCTGTATTTCCTCCATTGTCCCTCCATCCCATCTTCAAGAACAAAAACAAGCAGACGATGTCACTTTCAATTTAATGTTCTTCTCTGGAAGCTTAAACAAAAACAAAAAAAGTTATTACTTCTGGGTGGCAAGAGGAACCAATTTCTGGTTGAGGCTTCAGTGACTCCTTGAATATAAAATCAAATGAAGTTTTTTATTCCTTAATCATTCATGTCAAAGGTCACTGGGAAGCCAGTCTCTCGCTTCCCATAAAACCTTCAGTACTTTGAAAAGAAGCCACTTTCGTGGTGATTTTTCCCATTCCATTTAATTCTCTTCAACACATTTATTAAGCACCTCTTGTGTACAAAACATTCCTCCTAGCACTGGGGGTACTAACAACAACAAAAAGAAATAATTTCTTATTTTAAGTAACTTACATTTTACTGGGAGGGGGAGCAGGAATACAGCATACCCACAATTAAGTAAATACAAAGTATATACAGAGTAGTAATTTCAAGAGGTAGAAAGTGCTACTAACTGGGGTGGTGGCATTTCGGGAAATCCTGTCAAAAGTAGTACTTGAGCTGCGCTTTGTAGGAAGTTAACAGAGATGATGACGATATTTCCATGAAAAATATTAGTGTTTTTTCATTAAATTCCACAGGAAATTTAGATTGAGGAGAATTCTTCAAAGTAGCAAAAAGGCAATCACATTTTCCTCCTTGCAAAATCTATCACACCATATTCTAAGAATGAACATAGAAGGTACCATCCTCATCCAATGTCACAAAATGAAAACGAGTATTTAAGACAAGTCTCTAGCCTCTTGAATCCAAATCTAGTCCTCTGTTCACTTGATAATACCGTCTGATTTTGCGACTGAAAAGAAATGTCTGTTTGACATTTACCAAAAGTGTGAAGCAAGAAACAGTCACAAAATGTTCAAGGTCTGTCTCTCCATCCCCACGGACATGGTGTCAGTAATTTGTCTTAGATACTGAAAAGCAAGGCTGAGGGACCTAGCTAAATTAATGCCAGCTGATTAGGGCCAAGACATGAATCCCGGAGCCAACTTGTTTAAGGGCCTACTGTCTTTTTACCTCCACACTTACATAACCTGATGATGAGTACAATATTTGCTTTCTTCACTCTTACCTGCCTGCCCATTCTGCTACTTCAGTGTTGGAGATAAGGGAAACTATATAGAAACCTACTTCAAGGAATCCTGAACTCACCATAAAAATACAAATAAATATTCAAATTACCAAATGGATTCTCCACAAATTTTTTTTTTGCAGTTTTGCTATTAACGTAGTGGTTGTGCTAGTAAAGAAGTGGCAGCCTAATGTCACATACAATTCAAAAATTTAGAACTAGTTTATAGAGCATATTTTGGCTTACTTTTCCAGAGCCAAGATGACTGCAGTTCCCCCTCAAGGTTCTAGGAAGTACACAGAGATTTTTGGATATACTCTTTACTGCCACACGATTAAACCCTCACCAGCTATGTTTTCCTCATTGTTAGGCCTCAGTGATTAGCTCCCCATTTTCATTTAACCACTTAACATCAATTAGCTTTTATAAAGAAAGATTTAGTTCTAAGATAGAAGAAAGAACAAAAATATAACAATTCTTCCTTCACCATTTGAGAGACATATACTCCCCCGTTTCATTTTTGTCTTTGAAGTGAGTGGGATAAAACTTTGCTCAGTCCTTACCTAGCTTTCATCCCACTAAGTTCATGTCCAACTGAGTCCTTGACTCAAATAACAATGAGACGGGTCACTAAAAGAGGTCACTTCTTCATTTTTAGGACATCGATGCTGAGCTGGCTGAAAAATTGCTAGGATGTCAGTTTTCCTAACCTCCCCAAACTCATAAGATCAAAGTCTCCCATTTCTTCACCTAAAACAAAAAAGAGAAAAGCACAAAAGCGAAAGGACTAGGGCCCATTTCAATAAGGCCAAATGTCAGTTTCTTTGGGAAGAGCCCAAGGGCTTTCCTTTTACATCATTGATACTCACTGGACACTTTTAGTAAATGAGTCAAACCAAGAATTCGGGCAAGGAGAAAATGGACAATGTTAGTCACTATTCCTTTTAGAATGCTTCTGCAGACAAAGAACTTCTTGTTCACTGCATGGTTAGCTAATCAGAATCAGTTACAGAATATTAATGCATGCTCCAATATCTTTACAACACACTTCCTTTACATGTCAGCATGGTCATCCCAGAAGTGGACTCTGTAACTTCTTCCATATGGAAGAGTAGTAGTAGAGGCCTTCTATGCATGTTCCAGATTCTGTTTCACTAATCATATTAAATAAAATAATTACACCAGATAGATCCAATCCTACCATACGGAAGACCTGTAACAATACTTTATACATATTGGACACCATATAAATATTTACTGATTGAATATTGGTCAGTAATGCATGATAACTTGGAGTCACAGTTCAGTGAATTAAGTAGAGATTCCCTAAAATGGTCATGTGCAGCACGAGCTTGATTAGGCACCTGGGGCTGTTAGAGCTGTTGTTGTCACTGCCTGTTTTCCATCTCCCCCTTCACTCTGTCCCACTTGATTCTGGGGCTTAGAGATTTGAATTATAAAATTATTGGCCTCTGGGCTGGGAAAGTTGTCAGAAATCTTTTTTTCTGGGCTTGAACTGCACGAAAGGCACTTCCTTCAGTTCCTGACAATGTCTGAGGAAGGAAAGTTCATATTTCACATCCTCTTTTATTCTTGCATTATGTATTTTAAACTTCATATTAAAATATATTGACTTGGATATTTTAATTCATGAGTGATTATTGCATCTTAAAAGCAAACCAATAAGATGCTTTGAATTTACTAGACTAAGTCAAATTTAAACATAGCCCACAATAAAATAACAGAATTTCTGCAGGAGTTCTTAAATGTTTTTGTCTTGGGAACCCCTTTGGAAATTGTAAGCCCAACCATTTCTCAGAATATTTTTAATGCATATGATAGATTGCATTGGATTACAAATGAAGTCCTTAATATTTAAATACACTTATGCATTTATGCATAGATATTTATACTTACTCATGTACATTCACATGTGTGATATACATTATGTATGTATATACCGTGAATGTGAATATAAAGACAACTGTATAAATGTGATGTACAGCATATATGTATGTACCACATGTGAATAGACATGTGTATGTATGTATGTTCATATGTAGGTTTGCATATATGTTATGCATATATATAGACATATTTGTGTATGTATATGTACAAACACAAACATATACATCTTAGGATAAAAGCCCCTGTTAGAGACAGGCATTTCAATCCAATATGGGTATAGATTCAAGTATGAGTCATCTTGGCAACTGGGTGTGGCACTTAAATTTTACTTCTTCAAAATCATGAGCATCTGATGCTCAGGATATGAAGTCAATACTATGCTGATGTGATGGAGTAACTCCAACAATATAATATTAACATTTCTATAAGGTTTATTCCCCGGTCACATGTAGAGCCCCTTGAGGTCAACTGGTTTATTTTTTGTTTTGTATCCCTAGCTTCCATCACAGTACTTAGCACATGGTGGGCACTTCA
Source organism: Vombatus ursinus (assembly GCF_900497805.2). Taxonomy (NCBI): domain Eukaryota; kingdom Metazoa; phylum Chordata; class Mammalia; order Diprotodontia; family Vombatidae; genus Vombatus; species Vombatus ursinus. The sequence continues at coordinate 5,711,448 of NW_020951391.1, read as the reverse complement.
TAAATCCTTATTGATTCAAATCAAATTGAAGTTCAAAGCACTGTGTAAAATAAGTCATCAATATAAACAAAACAAAGGAATAGATACAAACAACAGAGCTTTACCCTTACGCATATTTTCATTTCCCACCTAAACCTCACCTGGCAAAAGAAACAAAGAAATATTTTCTGAATTGAAAGTGGCCTTCAGAAGTTTCAGTTCTAGCCAATGAATGCAACTACTAAGTGTGTAGGTCACTCTCAGAACACCAGAGGCCTGGTTTCCTGGTTCTGGGCTGTATCTTACTCTCTTAACAGATGCATATGCCTTTTAACTGCAACAATTCACAAAATAATTGTGCAAATGACAAAAAGGCATGTCTCACTGCAGGCTTTGATTAGAGAGCAATGATGCGTAAAAAGCTCAAGAAGGTTCTTACTCACAGAGTGAAAATAGGGGACCTGATTTTTATTCACGAGATGCATTTGATTCCTAGTGCTTTGGCATCCTCGAGGATTTTGTGACTGGAGATAGCATTTTGGGAAACCTGAAAAAGAACTCAAGTTGATATATCTTTTCAGACACAATGATTAAATATTGTCTTACAATTCAACATTGTTGTAGTTGACAACAAGGAAATCTGCTTTCTTTGTGAAACTGCTTTTTATTTTGTCTTTATATTTCCACCACCGGGAACAGAATCTTGCAAATAGTAGACACTTAATAAACGCTTATTGGGTTGGTTTAGGGATATTGAAATCCAAACCATGTTAACATGCACATAGTGCATATTAATCAAATAAGATAACTTAGCTTATTAATCCTTTTACTAATAACCCCCAGATATGTTATTACTTGGAAAACACCCCTGCACAATGTTCTTCATCTTATAAAGCATGCCTTCCCATAACTTCTCCTTCAGTGATGATTTCCTAAAAATAGAAGTAGGACCACCAGAGGCAACTATGGAAAAAAGAGTTAAGATTATTACAAAATATATCACCCACAAAATCCCTTCAATAATTAAACACCACTACACACTTAGTGGAGACGGATTATTGCTTATAATTTAAATGTAGGTATTCCAAATGGAAATATAAATGAGTAAACACCACAATTAATAGGAGAGCACAAACTCACCAGTAATATATTTTCTAATATTTCCCTTTTGTTGTTCATATACATTCTACAAACTATTTCTTCATCATTCTCACAACATTGAAGAATTGAAGTAGTAAAATCAGTGATTCATCACTCTAGATCTAAATTATACAGATTTGCTCCATCCCCTTCCCCCAAAACCTCTTATAATAAAGAGATGGAAGATCATTTTACATGCTGTCTTCAGAGTTCTCTGTGTATAATCCTTTCTTTTTAAAACACAGTAGTTTTCTGATCATTTCATCATTTGCATTAGAGATGTCCTGTAAACCTCAGTGTGTTGAATAAATATATCAATTAGAATCATCTACCTGCCTGATACAAACCTTTTAAAAAGTTTAATTACATACAACAATCTTATTATTCTCCACAGGCATTACAAACTCATGCCCCAAATAAATAGCACACTGGCATGAGTATAATAATTGAATGCCTCATCTAAATCCCTTACTTTTCCATTCAAAACCCTGAATACATTAACCATTTCCATTAGGATATTGTGAAATACTTGGCAGTTATTATATCAAGGGGTTTAAGTTACCTAGAAAACAAATACCTTTTGCACTTCTTCTGCTGTGTATGTCTTCACTGCTTTTTTTTTTCTTCTTAGCTATTACACAACTTTGTGGTTAAGTTTTTCAAAATAGTTCACATTTTTTCTTCATTCACTCAATATCAATTTATAGCAATATATATTCCATAGAGTTTTTATTGGAAACTACTCAGAGGCTAAAAAAGGATAACAAAGGGAACCAGTCAGACACTTTTTGGTTTAGCCAAAGGTCACCTCATGTGATAGACCGGTTGTTTTTGTCTTCAGGTGGTTCTGAAGCATTGATTTAGACCATCAGTTCCTCCCCAGTTTAAATTCTAATCATTTCAGTGTCTGCCTATTCAACCTCAAGTGCCACCGAAGTTGAAAACAACTGAACCAGTCTTGTTCAACAATTCTGAGACTTAATCTGCTGAGGGTTGGCTTCTGAGTATTTATAGCTGGGATGGCATATTGGTCCAATGAAGCCCAATTTATTGATGCTCAGGGAATGGAATCGTCTCTTCTCTCATGTTTCTTTTATTTAATGGATTGATGCCTAGTCTGTAAATTCTGTAAAGATTGGTACAATAAAAGAGAAAACTAAAAGAAAAATAACTTCATATAACTTTTGGTATTCTACAAAATTCCCCCCCCCCCCAAAAAAAAGCAGGAGTAGAGATTATCTCCTATCATCATTTTTTTTTTTTTTTTTTTTTTTAGTGAGGCAATCAGGGTTAAGTGACTTGCCCAAGGTCACACAGCTAGTACATAGCAAGTGTTTGGTCTGAGGTTGGATTTGAACTCAGGTCCTCCTGACTTCAGGGCCGGTGCTCTATCCACTGCGCCACCTAGCTGCCCCTATCTCCTATCATCTTAAAGAAGATTATAGGATCATAGATTTGGATCTGAAGGTAACCTCAGAGGCCATCTAGTTCAATGTTCTCATTTTATGGATAAGAAAATAGAAATCCAGTGAGGTTGTGTCCAAGGTCAAAGTGGTAACTAGCATAGGAAGTTGTATTTGAACTCAGGACCACTTACTGGCAATCCGCAGCTATCTCCATTTCTGCCATCACTTCTACTCCCTCCCCACTGCAAAATGGGTCCTTGACTTTAGAATCATGCTAGGCTTTGATATGCCAGCTTTGACATATATTTTCTAATTCAAACCTCTAGAGTGCTTTCTAGTCATCTCTAGGCTATGGCTCTATATGTGCTAACTCTCTCTCACCCCACCGTTACAGCTCCCTCTATTTGTTTTTCTCTGACACTAGAATGTAAGCTATATAAGGGTATGGACTGTTGGCCTTACTTGTATTTGTATACCCAGTGCTTATAACAGAACCTGTCACATAGTAAATAACAAAACAAACAAATAAATCAGTAAACGGATGAATGAATGTTTTATTTTACCTAACTTCCCGATTGCCTTTTGTTTCTCTGTCTGTCTGTGTCTCTGTCTGAATCTCTGTCTCTGTCTTTCTTTTTTATATCACATATATATTATTATTGACTCCTGAGCCAGTGATCCTTCCATTAAAATGCTATTATTTACTATGAATATATTGTGTGCCGTATATTCTGGGAATACAAAAACAAAAATAAAATATCCTTTGTTGTCAATGAGCTTACATTGTACTGGAAAGACATAACATGAATATACAGAAATATATGCAAAATGCATACAAAGTAAATACAAGATAATTTAAGTGGAGAGTTAAGTGTTAACAATTGTGGGCATCAGAAAAGAATTTAAGTAAAAGTTGGCATTTGAGTAGAGCCTCAAATAGACTAAAAATCTTCATTAAAAAAAGATCAGTGCACACTGGAACTTGAGTTATGGAGTCCTCGCTCCATCACTTCAATTTGTTATAACGGAAATAATCAAATATAACCACTATGGATGTATATTTAATAGTGGTAAACACTTTCCTTACTGAAATTTCAGTTTAAAGAACACATGCACTTGCCATCGCAAATATCTTTATAATCATAAAGGTGACCATTTTTAGGTGTCTGTATGTATGAACAAATACCCCTTCATTCATATAATAGAATAATAGGAGTTATAAGAATAAAACTACTTCCCAAAACTAAATGTGGTTTAACATTTTCTGTCCTGGAAGTAAATTGTAACCAATTAGCCTTGATCATTAGATGAGAATTGTTCAATTCAATTCAATTCGTTTTAACCTAACAGACATTAACAAGTGTTCACTATGATCAAGGCACAGTCCTAGGTAATAGGGATACAACAACAAAATGAAAATGGCAATTCTCCAGAGATAAAATACATGCACTCCTCTTTTTAAAAGGCTATAAAATAGAGAAGAAAGAAGCATATTTACTCAAAAATTGTAATGAATTTATTACATTACTGCAGTGGGCGATCCCTTCAATAACATATATTACAACCCATCCACACCTTCCGATCATTGATGACTCTTGTCCATGTTCTCACCTAAGTTCACCTTAGAGTGTGAGATCACTTCAAGGCCTTAGAAATCTACCATGCTATTTCCTGATGCTACTAGGAGCACATACTCTGACCAGGAGTCACCCTTCACTCTCATGTCATGACTTTTTTTTTTGATTATCCATTTATTTGATGTCACTATCAATACCATACTGGAAGGTATCGAGGTAATCTATAACCCAGGCTAGAAATATTGGAGAATAAACAGATGCCTCTAGTTGGCCCACTATGGCTATACAAACACCTTTAGTAGTTTCTGTCTTTAATTTTTAAAATGACTTTAGGTTTGAAATTAATTATGAAGTAATTATTTTCTATACATGTGTTTTGGAAATAAAGAAATAGAGACAGGCCTTGGTAGTTTTATGTCTGAGTAAACCTTTTTTCTCTGTTACTCAGAAACTCTTGTTAGGTCCCTTCAGGATTTTAAGTTGATCAGAGTCCAGTGCTATATCCCTAAGCCATTAGCAAAATCCAGAGATTTGGGGTTTGTTGAGAAAAAAAAATCATGAAATCAACATTTAAATATGCTGCAGGGAGAAGTATTGCTATATGGAGTCCCCCTGTATTCTAGAAAAATACACAATTTTACCTTGAGTGTATCTAATATAATAATAAAATTTTCAGTGTCCAACTTCGCTGTATTAGCTCCTGGGGATACAAAGATAAAATTTAAATGGTCCTTGCCCGCAAGAAGCTAACATTCCACTGAGGGAAGAACATATATAAGTATATACCAAATGAATACAAAATCTGCTTGTTGGGGCAAAGTAATAAGGGGAATAGGAAATAGTGAAAAGCTTTATGCAAGAAGGCAGCTTTTGAGTTGTTTAAAGAAGATCGGGAATTATAAAACACAGAGATGTAGGAGGATAAATTCACCATAAGGAAGTTGTCAGGAATTGATGGCCTTTTTATGATGTGAAGAAGGAAACTAGTAGTCCTGGTTAGAGAGACGTTAGGGCATGGTGAAGAGTGTGGTCCTTAAAGTCAGGAAACTTGGATTCCAGGCCTGACTGTGCTACTTATTAGTTGTGTCTTCTCTGAGACAAGTTGTCTCTTGTATTATTCCTCTAAGTCTCCATACCTTTTCTATCTATGTCACAGAAATGTAATAATGACCAAATGAGGGAATGAAGGTAAGAATGTTTGATAATTGTAAAATAAATATGAACTATTGCTATTGTGAAATCAAGCTTCCTTGAAGCTATCAAAAACCATAAGGAAGGAAGAAAGAAAGAAAGGAGGGAAGAAAGGAGGGAAGGAAGGAAGAAAGAAAGAGAAAATAGTATGCTCGTCTGTATTCAGACAACATAATTTCTTTCTCTGAAAGTGGATATCATCTTTCATCGTGAATCCTTTGGGATTGTCTTGGATTTGCTGAGAATAACCAAGGCAGTCACAGTTCTTCATCGTACAATATTGATGTTACTGTATATAATGTTCTCCTGGTTCTGCTCACTTCACTTTGTATCACTTCATGTAAATCTTTCCAAGTTTTTTCTGAAATCATCATGCTTGTCATTTCTTATAGCATAATAATATTCCATTACAATCATATGGCACATTTCTTAATCACCACAAGAAGAACTCCTATAAATATTTTTGTATAAATAGCTAACACTATTTATTCCTCTTATCCAATCAGTTGTTAAATTTTGACTTACCTTCACAATCTTTGTCTATGCTCTTTTCTTTATTGACATGGCCATTACCCCTATTCAGATCCTTATCACCTCTGTTCTGGTCTTCTGAAATCTCCTAAATGGTGTCCTCACTTCCACTTTCTCATCCCTTAATTCTCTCCGGCACAAGGCTACCAAATTAATATTACTAAAATAATATCTGATCATGTTACTGCTTTATTGAGGAAATGTCAGTGCCTCCCTCTTGTCTATAAGATGAAAACAAATTCCTGCTATTAGGCATTCAAATCCCAAGATAATGCCTCTAGTGTACTTTTCTAGGTTCATTATACATTTCTCTCCTTCATATGCTCTACATTCCAGCTCAAATGGATTATATGCCATTCTCCATTTTTCATATGCTCTCTCCCTCAAAAAGAGATCTTTGCCTTTATACTGGTTTTCCCCTTGTTTGGAATGTAATCTCATCTCACTTACATCTCATTAACTTCATCTTAAGTTTCACATCTTATAGGAAGTCTAAACATACCCCTTCATGTGCTAATGTCACTCCAGAGTTTAGATGTTTTTAGCTGTGTATATGCCATTCCCTCCAATAGAATGAGAGAAGGGACTGTTCTTTCTTTTTCTTTAGGGTAGGGAATGTTTCATTATTTATCCTTGTATTGCTATAACCAAGTACAGTACCTAAGTAAATACTTAATAAATACTTGTTGAATGAATGAATGATTCCATTATTAGTATTTTTTCTTCTTCTCAACACACTTAGGTATTTTGATTTTATGTAGACAAACTTTAAGGAAAGAATTTGGGATCTTCTCTCACAACCTCACTCTCCTATTTCCCAACTACTTTTTAATACTTTTATTTCATGCTATCCCCCTACTCTTATTTCCCATTCTTCTCAAGTGATGAGTTTAGCAAGCAAAAATAACCTGTTAACAAATTGAATTTCCTAGCACAGATACAGTAGCTGTCACAGCAATCAGCATGGGAGCACCTAAATGATGTAGATGGGCTTCGTATTGATCACTATAAAAACACAAACAAATGTAGACTCTGAAAACCCATTTGCAGGAATAAATACAATCTTTAAGTACTGGTGGTTGATACTAAGATGTGTTTGAATGAGATACTGCTTTATTTTAAGGACAACAGTAGGGCAACAATATTTACATCAAAGGTTTGCTATCATGCCCATGTCAAGCGATTGTGTGTTAGGTGAAATAGTGTTATGACAAGCACTTTTGTTATTCCCCATAATAAACTTCCCTAAGAGGGTAGCAAGATATAATTGAAAGAGGTTTGACTTTGGTGTCAGAAAGACCTGGATTAAAGTCTTTTCTTTGACACATATCAGTTGTGTGACCATGGAAAAAGAAATCACTTAATTTCTCCTTGCCCCAGACAAATTTAGACTGAAGTATCTGTGTATGGGGAGGGAATTACTGCACTGGAAATTACCTATACACAGTGGCATAATAAGAGCATCAATTTAGCAAGAATTTTTCCAGGTAATTCCACTTTCCATCAATAAGTATGCTTGGTTGGATTATATAAATCATCCATCCCACCCCTCACCCCCACTCCAACTCTGCTGCTACACAACTTCCATTTGGGTGTCTTACCCCATTAGATTATAAGCTCTTTGACAGCAGGGACTTTCTCTTTCTTATTTGTATCACCAGTGTTTAGCATAGTGTCTGGCACATAGAAGGCAAATTGAATTTATAGGTATAATTAGTTCAAATAGGCAATTATTACCTGATACTAATGTATGCTCCTCTCTTCCTCCTGCCCTGCTCCCCTTACCTCAAGTCAAATGAAAGTGCACTTCATGCTGCTTGTCTCTTGCCCAGTAATTGCTATTTATGGTTCTGTTTAAACCAATAAAATCACAGGTCCTGATCAAAGAAGGGTGTTATACCTTCTTAAATTGGCTTTGGTTAATAACTATTTCAAGTGTGCGGAACCTGTAACCTCAAGGCCATACGTGACCCCCAAGGTCCTCAAGTGCAGTCCTTTGACTGAATCCAAACTTCACAGAATAAATCCCCTTAATAAAAGGATTTGTTCTGTAAAACTTGGGTTCAGTCAAAAGGCCACACCCAAGGACCTAGAAGGCCATATGTGGCCTCAAGGTTGTAGATTCCCTTCCCCTGATCTATCTCATATCTAATATTACAGTAGGAGTTATTATTGCAAAGTACCATACATTTTGTATGATTCCGAAAAAAGAGTTTTATTTTCCTTATTTGGTAGAATATAGTTCACATTTCTTGATTCTTTTAGCAAACAGACATTTTGTAATGAACTTTGGATAATTTGGGGTGGGGATACATATTAAAAAAATCTATTAGAAATAATATAAAAATTACTACTTTGTTTTTATGTACAATGATGGCATATTTACACTTCTGAAATGCCAGATATAGTACTGTTCCTAGCATTTTAAGAAAGATGTACCACTTCAGGAAAAGCAGAAAAAAAATAAAATATAATTATCTTGGAGATGGAGGGACTATTATATAATAAGAGACTACAATGATTGTTGACACAAACAAGACTGAGAGGTGATAGGATACAGCTATAAAATCAAAGGGCAGGCCATAACAGATAGAAATGATTATCTTATTAAATGGAAAACAGTTCAAAGTTTAATTTTGGGGGGAGATTTTATAGAAAAATGTCACCTGGAAATGAATTGCCATCTTTTTTTTGCATTATTTATAATAATAATAAAACCTAAATCTTTATTACTGAAACTTGGAAAATATATTAAGAGTTGAAAAATGGTTTTAGTACTGTCTAGTGTATCTTATCTTATGACATTAGCCATTGTTCTTTAATGTCAGCAGTCAATAAAATGAACATATTAGCCCACATATGACATTTATCATTAACACTTTGTCAGGAATGAGAAATAGTTGCCTATTTCCCCAATAGAAACAAACAAGAAAGGATGGAAGGAAGGAAGGAAGAATGAAAGAAAGCAAGGGAGGCAGGGAGGAAGAAAGAAAGAAAATGAGAGAGGTAGGAAGGGAGGCAGGGAGGGAGAAAGAGAACAAGTCACAAAAGAAGAATGACTAGAGAATTCCATCAAAACTCAAACCAACACAATATTGTGAACACCACCACGCTTCCTCATACACATATACACCCCATGAACACACATTCTCAACATTCCCCAAGAAAAATTCACAACATACATGTTTACTGAGACATGCTTACTGACTACCTTGTATATTCCTCCATTAAACTCGTAACTGGAAGTCTGTATAATCTGTTCTTTGAGAGGAAGAGGAGAGGTTCTGGGCAGAGGGAGCAGGGATTAAATTGCTGAATTTTTTGTCCAATATCCCAACTGCTGCTTATCTTTATTTATTAAACCCACCAACTGACAAAAAAGCAAACCAAATGTCATTTGCCTGTTGTGGTCCAATTTGATATAATCTGCCCTGGCTTCTCCATTGACATCCAGAGACACTGGAGGTCTTGATGACATTATAGAGGTTTTCATAGGACACAACTCAGGAATATTTTATTTATGTTTTTATGAAAACAATATGTTAGATATTTAAAATCAAGAGGGAGATGAGTCTGATGTTACAATAAACATGATCAACAAGAAGAAAAAAAGCTTTGGAATTCATTGTATGCAGGAGTTGTATTTCATGACAACTTATTTTCACTCTCATCTATGATAGAAAATACATTGAAATTCATATAGAAAATACAAACATGATAACTGCTAAAAAAAAGGGAAGGCATCAATATTGCTTTGAACTCCTCGATATCAGTATTTTTTCCTGTAATGGAACCATCACATAAACATTATAATTAAGATTCTGGGAATATGTTTGGCACTTGGAAAGACTTATCAACTCAGTACATCAAGATACTCATCCCACCATTAAACTATATCCTTGGATATAATTTGGGGCAGGTATTCTTAACCCTTTTATTTTTCTTAATGTCATAGACCCCTTTGCCAGTCTTGTGAAACTTATATATCCATTTTCAAAATAACATTTTCAAATGAATAGGAGAAAATATATAGGATTTCAAAGAAAAAACAATTATACTGAAATACAGTATAAATTCATTTTTGTAACTTACTGTTTGTAAGTTCACATACTCCAGGTATGTAATCCCTGGCCTCATTGTCAGCCTCTTCAGGTGAGAAGAGGAGCTAAATCTTGTTCTGACTGAACACCTTGTGCCTTCCATCTCCTGCCGGGGGCATAGTTAGTCCACTGAGGGAAGAAGCCAAGGGAACACCTGGATGTCTTCCATTTGTCTCAAAGCAATAACTTCTCTCTGTGCCAGCACAAGGCCATTTCCACCTCCTGCTGCCTCTCTGACCTCCCAGTGAGGAAGCAGAGAACGTCTGGTGCAGAGAAACAACTTTACCTTTGACTTCAGGCCTTCTATTTCCTGTTGTACCTATCCCTTGAGGGAGAAAGAGAGAAGAGGAAAGTAGGTGGAGAGTGAGATTTCTTTCTTCTCCTACTGTTCATTCTACCTAATCTCTGCCTTTTAGAAGGAGGAGGAATAGTAAATTAGGGTGTCCATCTGACCATCTTACTATCTGCCTTGTATCTCATACTACACTGGCCTTCAGCCCAATCTCCAACCTCCGTTAGGAAGAGGAGGGATTCCGTCCACTCAGTGATGACCATGCTCATCGTTAGTCATACCTGTCACATCCCTATGATTCTGAATACCTATAGATCTCTGTCCGAGCCCCATTCCCCACCCCACTTGCTTCTTCTTTATTCCCATCCCACCTCAACCCTCCCTTCACAAAATTTCAAATACCACCCAGCCCTTCTACTGTGCCCTGTGGAATACCTGTTTCATAGGCAACAGAATTTAATTCTTCTTAAATATTTTCTTCTTATACTCCCTCCATCTACTATTACTGAAACATTCCTCCTATGAGATGACAGACGTTCCTGGACATCTTTTTCAAAATCAGCTGTACCTTGACTGATTCTACTTGGCTCAATGGTCAATATGATATAGTTGGAATACTTCTTGCTCTCCATTACCACTTCCAGGTTCTCCCCCTCTCTCCATCACTCAGTAACTTCTCATGCTTTGAAGTTCATGTTGTCCTTATCGACCTTTCAATCCAAATCTCAGTAGGTGACCTCCAGGTAACTCCCCTTCCTTCCTCAATGAGTTCAGTCCCTGGCTCACATTTTGCTGTTGTTATTATTTTTTCCTCCCTGACTCCTGCTTTCATACTAGGGGATGCCAATCTTCCTTCATACTAGGGAACTTCAACTATTGACTGTCCCTCAAATACCCTAGCCACTCATTTCCTCTACCTACTTCCTTCCCATGAGTTACTCCTCTACCCTACCACAACCACACACAAATGTGACCACCCTCTTGATCTTTCCATCACCTATAAATGTACCACTTTCATGTTCAAGAATTCTGAAATTATTTTATCTAACTATAAGGTATTAGATTTACATCTCTCCCTCTGCCTTCACTTAAAAAATCCTACTCTTCATACACACTGTGACCTCCAATCCCTTGAATCCTCAATTCTCTCCAAGTTCATCTCATCTGCTATAGCCACTTTGTATTCTTTTCCCCATCTTGACCTATGGTGAACCAATTCAACTGTGCACTGTCATCCTATCTTGAAACTCCAATCCCTTTATTATTACACTGATTGTGCCCTATCAAACTTCAGTCTTGGAACATACCCAAAATTTGCCACCTTTGCCCCTACACTTATGTTGCTGAACGAAGGTGCAGAAAATCCTGTAACCATTGATCCAGGACCTACTATAAATTTATGTTACATAACCTCAACTGGACCCTCAGTGCTTTCTACGTAATCTTTTACCTACCTTATCAACTCACTATTCCATTCTATGCAAGGGTTGTTCCAAGGTTTTTCATCTCTTTTCAAACATCTAATCTCTCCTCCATTGCTTTTACTAGATCGTCATCCAGGTCATACCAACTAGTGAAAAGTGTCCCCCCAGATTCTGACCTGGGCCCTCCTTTCTTCTTCCTGTATATTACCTCTCTTGGTGATTTCATCAATTCCCCTGAATTTAATTAGCATCTCTAAGGTAATGATTCTCAAATCTACCTATCCTGAGTCAACCACTCTGCTGACCTCTGATTTCTCATCTCCAACTGCCATCTTAAATTATACATACAATAAACATCTCAAACTTAACATGTCCAAACCAGAACTCATCATCTTTCCTCCCAAATCCTATCCTCCTTCCAAACTTCCCATCACTGTAGAGGACACCACCATTCTCCTAATCCATCAGGCTTACATCCTAGGTGTGGTTGTTGAATCTACACTATCTCTCACCATCTGCCCCCATGTCCAACCTATTGGCAAGGTCTTTCATTTCCCATTTGTAACATTTATCAAATATACTCCACTTTTTGGCTCCAGGAATTTTCTGTGACTATCTCTAATACTTGAAATGCTCTCCCTCCTCACTTCTACTCACTGACTTCCCTGGCTAAAATCCCACTTTCTGTAGCAAGCCTTTCCCAACCTCTTTTAATTCTAGTGACTGCCATCTGTAAATTATTTTCTATTTGTCTTTTTTTTTGTACATATCTATTTGCTTGTTGTTTCCCCCATTAGATTTTAAAATGCTTGAGGCCAGAATCTGTCTTCTGCCTCTTTTTGTATTCCCAACACAATGCCTGGAACATACTAGGCACTTAATAAATGTTTGTTGGTTGAGTGATTACTCAACTATACTATGGTTACTATGGCAAAATAAGAAAAAAAAATATACTGGAATTAGAACAAAGTTGATGAGAGACAAGAGGACAGATGTGATTTAAAATATGCACTTTTGAAGTGAAAGGGAAAAAAAGCTAATGTGGCATACTCTTAAGATTAAAAAAAAATACTAGCATCTGTGTTTTGCACAAACTCTCTTTATAACCACTTTGAATCTCAGTATAAATGGGGGGAGAGGATAAATTCTGATTTTTTTCAAAGTAGATTGACTATTCAGCAATCCTGATACATATTAAAAGCTTATAAAAGACCATTTAATTGCTCAGAAAGAATGTTGTTTGTAGGAGTCAAAAAAATATCAGAATAAGTGTAGATAGTCAACATTCAAGAAGGAATAGTCCAGAGGTTAATAACTGAGGTGAGGTAGGTGGCAACTACCTTGTAACTGAGAGACCCATAACACCTCTGTACTGTTAAAAATTCCAAGAAATTATAAATTAGATGCTATTTTTTCAAGAAAAAGTTTTTCAAGTATCACATAAGTTAGGTTCACCCTTGAACAGTCAGTTGAATCATTAGAATAATTAGTCATATAGTCTCTTTTCTTTATTGATAAATTTTAGGGAAAAACGTTTTAATGAACAGGCATTTATTGAGCACCCACAGGTCAATCCTGTGCCATGATCTAGGGAATTGTATGTGTGTGTGTGTGTATGTGTGTGCATGTGTGTATGTGTGTGCATGTGTACTTATGAGTATGTGTGTCCAGATCTGCAATTTTGTTGGTATAGGAATTCTAGGTGAGGAGACACCCCCTATGAATGTGGATTTTCACAAGTGCTGTAAAAATTACAGGCTTAGATAATTGCCTGGGTCACTGAGATGTTAAATGTCCAGGATCATATATCTTAAGTAAGACTTGAACCCAGATCTTCTTTATTTCAAATTTAGCTTTTCATCTACCATGCTATGCTTCCTATTATTGTGGAAATACTGAACAATAGAAGTCATAATCTTATATAGAAGCCTCATGCCTCTATATCAGGGGTTGGCAAACTACAACCAATAGGCAAACTTTGGCCCATCTCCTGTTTTTGTTGGCTATCAAGGTACGAGAATTTTTACAATTTTAATACAAACAGCTTACTAATTGTTTTTGTATGGCTCTTGAGTCAAGAATGGTTTTTCACATAGTGATCCAAATTTGACCTGCAGTCTGAAGTTTACCAACCCCTGCTCTATATCATGAGAACTTTATTAAAAAAAAAAAAGGAAATTGGTAGATGCTGAATGTGGTGAGCACCAAATAACAATAGAGATTGAACCAATATATTTTAACAGACAAGAAAATCTTCATTTTGGACTTAGGTGTTTTATGTGATTCAGTTCTCTGTACAATTACTAAAACAAGGAGACTGAAAGAATACCATAAGTGTCTTAGTCAATAAACATTTGACATATTTGTCAAACAGAAAAATGTCTGTCAAAATCAAGGAAATTGAGGAAAGCTCCTGTGCTTTCGATGAACAACCCAGTAGCCCTTTTGAGAGGAAATGGACAAGATTTGCTAGAGGTAGGATAAGAATATGAAATGAACCATAAGAAATAATAGTCACACATATATATGTGTATGTACATACATATTATTCATGTGTGTGTATATATATACATATATATATATTTAAGATACAATTAATAAGAGTTAGTCCTTAATTATTTAAACAAGAATTTGGAAATTAGAAAATGGAAAATGAAAACAAAAATGACATTGGCACCTACTAAGATAATTTCATCCACATTTTAATCAATATAAATTAATTACTATAACAAGGAGAATAAAAGAGCATCAAAAGTGTCTTAGTCAGCAAGCATTTGACTTAGTTGTCAGAGAGAACTGTCTATGAAAGTCAAGGAAATTAAGGAAAGCCACCTATGCTTTTTTTTTTATATGAAACAATTTGTGTGTCATCCTTGCACAGGGGCCATGCTAATCTTCTCGTATCATTCCAAATTTAGTATATGTACTGCCAAAGCAAGCTCCCACCTGCGCTTTTGATGGACATCCAAGTGGCTTTTTTGACAAGAAATGCACAAGATGTACAGGCATGGATAGTTTTGGATCTGTATCATTGGTAAAGACTCATGAATTGAAAAGCTCTCTGATACTTTTGGATATTTACATATTAAATTCAATAAACACTTTTTAAGCACATAATATATGCATTGCAAAACTCTAGTGACAAGGGGGCAGAGCCAAGATGGCAGAGTAAAAGCAGGGGCTTTCTTGAGCTGTCCCCCAAACCCTTTCAAATAGCTGTAAAAAATAGCTGTAGGGGCAGCTAGGTGGCACAGTGGATAAAGCACTATCCCTGGAGTCAGAAGGACCTGAGTTCAAATCCAAGCTCAGACACATAACACTTACTAGCTTTGTGACCTTGGGCAAGTCACTTAACCCCATTGCCTAGCCAAAAAAAATTACTCTAAACAAATTCTAGAGCAGCAGAACCCACAAAAAGACAGAGTGAAACAAATTTCCACTCCAAGACAACCTGGATGGCTGATTAGAAAGGTCTCTTGCACCAGGCTGGGAGAGAAACACAGTTCAGCTTGGGCATGAAGGGAAAGAACAGGCATCAGCTAAGCTGGAGCAGGAGTCAGAGGACTGAATCATGGTCAACTGTGGTGGTTTCCAGACTTCTCAACTGACGAACACCAAAGAGAAGTTAGAAGGTCAGTAGAAAAAGTCTGTGACTGTGGTGAGAGAGAAGCTCAGTCCCAGCTCCAGTCCTGGCACAACCCTGCTTCTGGAGCTTCCAGTCGACAGACTGAGGAGGAATCAAATGGCTGATAAGAGGGAGATTGCAGGGATATCTTTGCTGGTGCTGAGGCAGGATTCTCTTGCTTTGCCTGTGCTTGGATCTGGGTCTCAATTTTGGGTGGCAGTCCTGGGGCAAGGAGGAGCATGGAGTGGTGAACTTGTAGTGGTGATGCAGAGGGAATCTTCCTCACAGTTCCAAGGCAGAAAAGAGTTCTTGTGGTCACTCAGACCAGAGCACAGACCAGGAAAGGAATAAACACCTTGCCCTTGATCATACCACCTTGGAAGAACTGAAAATTTATGGGTCCCTAGAAGTATCTCTGAAAATAGCTGCACAAAATCCCCGAGGCTTAGGACAGTACATTCTCCACACTGGAAGCAGACTCCTACCTTAACAAAGAGTTTATAACTCAAGTAATTGGCTGGGATCATGAGCAAACTGCACAAAAAAGTCAGGCCATATAATATTTCTTTGGTGACAAAGAAGATTGAAACATACCACCAGAAGAAGACAACAAAGTCAAAGCTCCTACATCCAAAGCCTCCAAGAAAATTTGAATTGGTCCCAGGCAATGGAAGAGCTCAAAAAGGATTTTGAAAAGCAAGTAAGAGAAATAGAGGGAAAAACTGGGAAGAGAAATGAGAGTGATGCAAGAAAACCTTGAAAAACAAGTCAACAGGTCCTTTAGGAGACCCAAAAAATACTGAAGAAAGTAACACCTTAAAAAATAGCCTAACCCAGGGCAGCTAGGTGGTGCAGTGGATAGAGTACCAGCCCTGAAGTCAGGAGGACATAAGTTCAAATTCGGCTTCAGACCAAACACTTGACACTTACTAGCTGGGTAACCCTGGGCAAGTCACTTAACTTCAGTTGCCTAAAACAAACAAACAAAAAATAGCCTAACCCAAATGGCAAAAAAGGTCCAAAAAGCCAAAGAGGAGAAGAATGCCTTCAAAATCAGAATTGGCCAGAAGGAAAAGAAAGTCCAAAAGCTCACTGAAGAAAATACTTCCTTCAAAATTAGAATGGAGTAATTGGAAGTTAGTGATTTTATGAGAAATGAAGACACTGTAAAACAAAGCCAAAAGAATGAAAAAAAATAGAAGAGAATGTGAAATATCTCAATGGAAAAACAACTGACTTGGAAAATAGATCCAGGAAGATAATTTAAAAATTATTGGACCATCTGAAAGCCATGATCAAAAAAAGAGCCTGGACATCATCTTTTGAGAAATTATCAAGGAAAACTGACCTGATATTCTAGAATCAGAGGGTAAAATAGAAATTGAAAGAATCCATTGATCACCTCCTGAAAGAGATCCCCAAAGGAAAACTCCTAGGAATATTGTAGCCAAATTCCAATGTTCCCAGGTCAAGGAGAAAATACTGCAAGCAGCCAAAAAGAAACAATTCAAATATTGTGGAAACATAATCAGGATAACATAGGAATTAGCAGCTTCTACATTAATGTATCACAGGGCTTGGAATATGATATTCCAGAGGGCAAAGGAGATAGGATTACAGCCAAGAATCACTTACCCAGCAAAACTGAGTGTAATTCTTCAGGGGGAAAAATGGCTATTCAGTGAAATAGAGGACTTTCAAGCATTCTTACTGAAAAGACCAGAGCTGGGGCAGCTAGATGGCACAGTGGACAGAGCACTGGCCCTGAAGTCAGGAGGACATGAGCTCAAATCTGGCCTCAGACACATAACACTTAACACCAGCTGTGTGACCCTGGCCAAGTCACTTAACCCCAATTGCCTAAAAAAAAGAGACCAGAGCTGAATAGAAAATTTGACTTTCAAATACAAGACTCAAGCATGAAGAAGTAAATAGAAAAGAGAAATCATCAGAGACTTATTAAGGTTGAACTATTTACATACCTACATGAAAAGATGATATTTGCAACTCATGAGACCTTTGTCAGTATCAGGGTAGTTGGAGGGGAAAAATATATACGTATAGATAGATTGATAGACAGAGGGTACAGGGTGAGTTGAAGATGAATGGGTGATATTTGGAGAATAAAATTAAGGTGTGAGAGAGGATTATACTGAGAGAAGGAGAAAGGGAGAGGTAGAATAGGGTAAATTATCTCACATAGAACAGACAAGAAAAGGCTTTTACAGTGGAGGGGAAATGGGAGAAGGTGTGAGGAAATGAGTGAATCTTATTCTCACCAGATTTGGCTTAAGGAGGGAATAACATATACACTCAGTTGGGTGTGGAAAGCTATTGTACCCTATAGGAAAATAGGGAGGAAACAGATAAGAGAGTAGGGGGAGATAAAGGGGAGGGCAGATTGGGGAAGGGAGTAATCAGAAGCAAACACTTCTGAGGAGGGACAGGGTCAAAAGAGAGAATAGAATAAACAGGGGGTAGGATAAGATGAAGGGAAATATAGTTGGTTTTCCACAGCATGACTACTATGGAAGTGTTTTGCATGACTACACAAGTATAAACTGTATCGAATTGCCTGCCTTCTCAATGAGGGTGGGTGGGGAGGGAGGAAGGGAGAAAATTTGGAACCCAAAGTTTTAAAAACAAATGTTAAAAAAAATTGTTTTCACATGCAACTGGGAAATAAAATATACAGGTAATGGGGTATAGAAATCTATCCTGCCCTATAGGAAAACAGAAGAGGAAGGGGATAAGAGAAGGGGGGGAGATAGAAGGGAGGGCAGATTAGGGGAAAGAGTATTCAGAACGCATGCTGTCTTGGGTTTGGGGGAGGGACAAGATGGGGAGAAAATTTGCAACTCAGAATCTTGTGGAAGTGAATGTTGAAAAATAAAATAAATAAATTAATGAATCTTAAAGAAAAAAACAACCAAAAAACCTCCAGTGATAAAGAAAAAAAAGGAAGTGATCCTTATTCTCCAGAAGCTTACATTATCCTAGATGGAAACAAATTAAAGGAAAGTCCAAAGTATATCAATAGCAATTTTAAGAGGGAGTGAGCACTGAGTGGGTTGGTCAGGAAAGACCTTATTTAGCAGGTGGCATTTGAGCTACACTCTGAAAGAATGCCAAGGGATGCCAAGAGATGAGGAGCAGGTGCATTCCAGACATGGGAAAGCTATTAGAAAGGCTCACAGAAGGAAATTATGTGAACATAAACTCCAAATGTGAAGTAATGCACATATACAAGGAACAACTTTTAATCGGAATCTTCTATGCATTTGACTTTGTGGGGCAAGCTAACTGACCACATGAAATTGGACTTTAGATTACACATTTCATCAGATCTAAAGGCACAAAGTCTTAGTAACCTTCAATTCCATTCTTTTGGTAAGTGGATTGATTAGCTATTCAAAGAAATTTAGTGTACAGCAATTGTGTATTTTAATATCAATTAAAAAAAACCTTATATGGTATCTACTATGTGTAGGCATTGTGATGCCTAGTGAAATAAATTACTTAGCAGATAAACATATTTTTCCCCCTAGGGCAAACCTAATCTCTTTTAAAAATACATTATTGGTCAGAAAGTCACATCATCAGCACAATCACTTTCACTCTCAGAGGGTAATAAAATGTTTAAGAAAAAAACTGTAAAAGTTTGGTGTTTTTGCTCATTTGTCAAACCAAGCATAGCCAGATAGACTAGTCTGTTTTCTCACAAATGCCTCTTGAATCCAACAACTTTGGCTCAAAGATCTCTCTCTCTCTCTCTCTCTCTCTCTCTCTCTCTCTCTCTTTCTCTCTCTTTCTCTCTTTCTTTCTCTCTCTCTCTCTCTCTCTGTCTGTCTCTCTCTCTCTCTGTCTCTCTTTCTCTCTGTCTTTCTTTCATTAAAATGGTAAATTAGAGTCTTGCTTAAATTGATAATGCCAAAGTGAAAGATCAATTTTCTTTTTTGAATGAATACTTTATGACATTTACTGAAAGCAAAAAAATTAAAATAATTTAAAAGAAACAAAATGAAAGGAAATGAGACAGAAAGAAAATTCATGTTTATTCTTATGGTAAAAGACACCAAGCACTTGGAACAGATAAAGCAACTCTCAGTCAAGCCACAAAATGCCTGTGATTCACTCCCAAAATAAGAAAGTAAAGGTTGCTGCCTAAATATGATCAGTAATGGCTTTCCCTTTGACACTAAACTGGAAAGGAAAATGTATGCAATGTACTAGTTTTCCGTCCTGTGAAATCCTAATGCTATCAGAGCACTGCAAGGAATGGAAAATTGGGCCCAGAATTATAAGATAACATTCTCATCTGAGCCCTGTCAGAGTCAGAGCAAGGATATGGATGCCTATTTGTAGGAAGAATTTTTTTTTTGCTTTCTTTTCTTCTCTAAACCATTTTTCATACATGTATTTTATTCTCATGGCTACTGTATGGGGTAAGCAAAGCAGACATGTTTACTTATATAGTTCGTTTCTATAGTTAGAGAAACTGAGGCATAGTTAAATGACTTACCTTAAAAACTGAATTAAGTTTGTATCCAAAATAGAATAGAGTCTAAGTCTTTGGTTTCCTTGCCTGTAGATAACTTTATCATGATATATGTCAAGCCCTCTTCTTTGTTAATAGTTTCATTTCTGTTTTTTGTTCTGTGTGAAATATAAGCTATAAAGGCTTCTCAGAACCTATTGGCATACTTGGATAATTAACTAGACATTTTTCTAAGTCAGTAGTTATGAAAAAAAAAAACAATTTCTTCATAGCACAATCTCCGTTTCATGGGGAATAGTAATACACTGAACATTTAGGTGGGAGAGTCCAGAAACTTTGTCATGCACAATTTCCCTTCAATAAGAGATGTAATATTTTGCTGAATTCTTTGTGAGTTAAAGGTCTTATTTTTTTTGAAGTTAGTGCTCATTTATAATGGGCAATTTTTGTTTATTTCATGGATATTATACTTACTGTACTACATGGTTGAGATGGACATATTTACATTATATGCTCAGGACTTCAATATTGATAAAGGTTTACTCAGGAAATCAGTTGAATTCCTTTTAGTCATACAGATTGAGGCAAGGGTATTCCATTTAATTTGTTCTGCCTTAGTCTCAGTGTGAAATATAATCAATCAACATTTATTAAGCACCTACTGTGCTAGCTGGGGATATATAAAGAGGCAAAAGAAAATCCCTGCCCTCAAGTAGTTTACAATCTATTGTAAAATAATGAAATAATGACAAAAGCTAATTTCCATTCTCCATTTTCAATCCTAATAGCTATACCTAGATGATTTTCCTGTTTATAACAACCATTAGTTCATCTTTGGCAGACACTCAGCATTCAGCTTTCATCTGTGTTCCAACCTAGTTTTATTTTGCTAAGAACCAACACTATTGTCTCCTGAGGGATAGGAGGGAGACAACATATTCAACTTAGCTTCAAGGTGCATTTACCTCTATTACTCAAGAAATAACACTACTATACCATAAACACCATTCCCTAGTGAAAGCATTAATTTAACAATGTCCTCTATCAGTACAGCCTGTGATGCACTGCTATCTTTTCTTATTGTATGTGAACCCTAGGGCAGAAAATAATGTGATTTGGATAACCTCAAGCAAAACCCACTTACAGTGAGAATATTTGCTTCTTTATCTGCCATTCAAAAAGCTAACTATAGACCAAGGTTGGAGAAAGGGAGGGTCAAAGGGGGAAGGCTGGTATAAAATAGAAAACAGCCACCCCCAAAGGGGAAATATGGACTTCAGATATGGAGATATAGCACTTATTATTGAATAATATGGATATTCAGATATGGAGATAGAGAACTTATTATTGAATCATTTCAAACAAATATATGCCATTACTATTATGAATACATGATCTAATTAGTGTGGGTATGCTAACAAGGTAGATTAAAAGACACACACACATACACACCAAAGCTCCTGTCTATTCTATGTAACTCTTATCTATGTATTACCACAAACTTGAAACTGGAATTCCACATAATGGAAATGTGGGATTGGTTTTGCTTCATATTTTGTGACTTCCAGTGGCTCCCAAAAATCTATCTGCCCATTAAGAATCAATGGTGTCATTGTAACTGATAGATTTGCATAAGTGAGAAGAACCCCACATTGCTGGCTATAATGGAATGAGGCAGTTTCACTAAGAGCTAGTATTTTGGTGTGAGGATATAATTTCCTGAGTAACAGAGATAAATGTACTTCGAAACTTAGTTGATCAGGAGGTACAGTGGCTAGTAGTAGGAGTGTAAACACACACACACACACACACACACACACTTGCCTACCCACCAGGGTTATATCTACTGAACCCAAGTGAGAATTTTAGTTGAAAGCTATATCCTTCCCTTCTGGGCACTCCAGACCTCACATTGTGAGTGAAAGTTGGGAGAATACATCAGCACAGAGAGTGAGAATGAAAGTATACAATATGGCTTGACTAAAAAGAAAAATCTTCACAATTGAAGCTGGTCTATCTTTCCTCAATTGACAGAGTAATATTATGCTACAACTGACTTGAAGGGATGCAAAAGTTTACAGAAGAGTCATACTCAATTTGCAAATCTGTAATTCTCATTGAGAGAGGATCTCAGAGGCTAACAAGCAATTTATGGACATTTAGTAAAGGTGCAAATAGTTCTACCACACACCTTCAGTAAGGCATCCTGGAAAGAGCAAATCCAGAAGACCTGGATTTGAGCCCCACTTACATCACTTCATAGATGAGCAACCTTTGGGAAGGCATGCTACCTCTCAGTCTTTCAGTTTTTATATCTGTAAAATGAAAGGATTGGACTGAAAAAAAAACTTTATGTCCTTTGGAGCTCTAAACCTGTGATCTTAGCTTCTCTTGACTTCCTTGCACACTGGGTGAATAAAAAAGCAATAGACAATTGAAGAAGTAGTGATAAAATGTAAAATAGTAGTCTTTGGGGTTCAATAAATTACACATTTCATACAGAACCCTTAGGAACCTGTCATTAGTTATACTGGAGCAAAGATTTATTAAGTTACTCCTTCAAAGGTTCAGAGTACTAAGTCAATGTTTTGATTTTCTTGTCTCTGGATAAAGGAATTTCTCAGCCAGCATGATTGAAAGGGCAGAAGATTTGCACTACTCAGGTTTGTTATCACTATATTTCCTGAAAATTAGCATTTTCAGTTGTTTGTAGTTTTCTATCTGGGAATAGGTAAAAGAGGAAGGGGATATTTCTGAATTGTCAAACATTTTAGCTCTAATTAGAGTGTGATGTTGAAGCAAAGATGCTGAACAGGGATCTGGGGGTCCTGTTTTCTGTAGTAGTTATGAGCCCTAACTGGAAGTGTAACTTTGGGCAGTTAAGTTCTTTGGCCCTAAGTTTGTTCATTTGCAAAAAGGAATATTCTAGCTGATCTTTAAAATCTTTTTTAAAGCTCTAATAGTCTATATTCTCAATATGTTCCTGTAGCTAAACTTAATGAAGATACTCTTGCATATAACCTGTGGTTTTCTTTAAAGAACCAGCCTATGTAGGTGCTTTTTTTTTGGCAGTTTATTGCTTTTGACACTTTAGGTACATATATTTAATTGACATAACTTGCATATAAAAAAAGATGAAACATCTTTTTTTAACTGCCCATCACACATGTGGCAGTTGTAAAAAAACCCTGGAAACTATATCCATCACTGATTTATTAACCTCATTTAAAAATACTAATGTGAGTCTTCAAATAGTTGTGTTGTGCCCTTGGAAATTGAGTACAATGCCTAAAAGATATTAGATATTTAGAGCCTGACCCTTCCTTAATGACTATAACAAGGAAATGATGTCAAATATTCACATAAATCAATTCTTAAACATTTTATGCTGTTACATGATCCCAGGGAATCTGATTTGGCTAAAAATAGACATTACACAATAGGTTCCTTCTCTAAGCTCGAGAGACTTGTGCATCAGCAACACGTAGTGCAGTATCATCAAGACAATAGCAAGATTCATTTATTTCAAGCCATAATAATAAGGAGTCCCAGATTCAGCAAGCAAGATAAGGTGGTGAAATCCATACAGGACTGACTGATTCTCTTTTACTTATATAAAGTCCAGACATTTCTTTGGGTTTCTTAATGATCGATCAGTCTTTGTCAGTCAATCAAGCAGCAGGGATTACTTCAACATATGTGTATACAAGGCCCTAAGAAATGCCTGATGGGTCATGTGGAATATAAGTCACAGTATTTGTCCTCCAGGAGTACACATTCTAACTGAGAAGCTTATAATTCATTACCTTAATATCATACTGCAGCTTCCTGGATGGTAAAAACTTAGTTCAAGAAATGAATTAATTAGAAGTGAAAATTTCCATCTTCTGTTGTCCTAGAAGCACACAGTCGCTGTGATAGCAATGGGTGTGTAACTCATAAACTCTATAATGAAATTAAAAAGTTTTTACACCTGGTATCTATCTATGCATCTGATTAAATACTCAAAGGAGGCTAGGAAGGAAAGTTGCTAATTGTATAACATATGATTAGTAAGGGGGGGATATAAAACTTAGCATTTGCTAAGGGTATAAAAGAGGCAAATATCTTGTGGGCTACAATTTTTCCATTAAGACAATCCAATACATAGAATGACTAGAATAGAATTAGATGTAACCCCGTTATTAATTCTATTAAAAAAATAGTGTACTTGAGAAAAACCTCTGCATCATTACAACCTACATTTGTACAAAAAAAATGCAAGAAAGTTTCTCTCAATGAATAAAACCTTCAAGAGTGTTAAAATTGTAGCAGTTTGCAATATAATTATATAACCATAAATGTAATAAGGTACCACAAGCACAGGGTTTGACAGGAAAATAGGATTATCCAGTAAGAAGGAAAGTATCAGATAAGGAAGGATTTAAATGGTTTTTTTTTTGTTTGTTTTGTTTTTTGGGTAGGCAATGGGGTTAAGTGACTTGCCCAGGGTCACACAGCTAGTAAGAGTTATGTGTCTGAGGCCGGATTTGAACTCAGATTAAATGTGTTTTTTAAAGAAGTATCCCCTCTCCGGGAATATAATGGAATATGATTGAACCTGAAGAAATTCTGCATATAAAAAATTAGAAAAAACAAGGGAAGACATGAAACCATGGAGGCTGAAGGAAGCAGGACTTGGAAAACAACATGCACAATGACAACCACAAAGTATGTGGAAAGAACAATAAACCAAAACTGAATGTTGTGGAATCATGATGACCAAACTTGGCCCAAGAGAAAAAATGAGAAAAGGCACCTTTTCCAATTCATTTCCCATTTCACGGATGAGGTGGGAGACACTGGGTATAGAAGGTGTCACATGCATATCAACATTTGTTGCACTCAACATGTTGGTTAATTTTAACTTTGTGTTATTTATTCTATTTTCAGAATCTTCCTTACATGATAAGCCTTTGATGAGTAGGGGAGTGGGTGGACAGAATATTTGTAAATGAAAATGTAAAAGAAAAAGAAACCAATAAAACTCAAAAGAAAGAAAATAAATACAGCCTACAGCTTTAAATTGCTTCATTGCGGAAGTTCAACCTTATTCATCTGAACTCAAAAATCATTACACCATGCTTAAAAGAATATTAGCAGTGAAGGGGTTTGATTTATGTTCTAAAGATAGAGAAAACAAGCAGAAAACATTTAAGCAGTTGATGGTCACCTAGAAAGTGGGAAACCCAGCCAAAAGCAGAGACTAGATCAGAAACAGGGACCAATTCAGTTCATTTCAATAAACATTTGTTAAGTGCCTACTATGCGCCAAGCACTGTGCTAAGCGCTGGATATACAAATAAGAAAAAGAAAGACAATTCCTGACCTCAAGGAGTTTATGAAGAAACACAACATATAAAAGGAGTAAAGAAAGGAGTGGGGGGACACAAGGGGATATCTCATTAAATGGTTTTAATCCAGGAAGAACAGTACATGTAAAATGGAGTGGGTTGAAAGTTCAATTGCTGCCCTCTATAAAGGAAGGTTTGGGAGGGTCACAAACTAGAGGAATTTATTGAATTAAAAAATTGATAGCAGCATAAATGAAAATAAAGTAGCAGCAATAATAAAAATATCCCTTTTGAAAAATAAGTTTTACGTTATTTAATGATTTTTTTCAAAAGGCACTTAAAATTCTTACGGGAAATTAGTGCTACCTGCGAAAACCATCTAACTTCCAAATTTGCTAATATTGATGAATTACATTCCATGGCTTCTCTAATTAATAACTACAGAGAAAAACAGATCTTCCTTCTTTCTTTCCTTCCTTTCTTTCTCTTTCTTTCTTTCTTTCTTTCTTTCTCTTTCTTTCTTTCTTTCTTTCTTTCTTTCTTTCTTTCTTTCTTTCT
>NW_020951391.1:5663858-5685784 GCF_900497805.2 Vombatus ursinus | reverse complement strand
CTTTCTTTCTTTCTTTCTTTCTTTCTTTCTTTCTTTCTTTCTTTCTTCCTTTTTGGAAAGGCAGAAAAGTGTACTCTATATTATACAATTCTGGGAAAGCCACTTGTCTTTGTGCTTCAGGTTCTCTCCAAACTGCAAATTGTAGGATAGTTGCTAATTTGTATTGGAAGAGGAAGTTATCTACGTCAAATGAAATCACATCTGTGTGAGGTGTTGATAGGTGTATGCTTTCTTTCTCTTTTTATGTGTGTGTGTGTGTGTGTGTGTGTGTGTGTAGGGAATGATTTTCCATATATTATACTAAAAGATTACTTGGAATGGAATATACATTTTAAATCATCTGATCCATTGAACTCCCTCCATTAATCCCTTACAAAGACTCATTCCCTTTGATGATATATATATATATACATATATGCATATGCATATATATATGCATATACATATATCTATATCTATCTGTCTGTCTATCTACCGATCTATCTATCTATCTTTTAATGAATCTGTCAGTCATCAGAGAGGCATAAGACCCTGCTTTCAGGTCCCTATCTGTCACTTTCAGACACCTGTGTGGCTATGAACAAGTCACTATTTTAGCTTTCACAGCAGCAATGAATTTCAGAGCTGGAAAAGATCTCAACTGTCATCTAGACCAAGACATATTTGAACAAGATTCCCCTCTTCAGTATACATGGGGAATAGTTTTCCAGCCTTTGCTCAAAGCGTTCCAATAACACAAAACCAGTTACCTCCCAAAGTGACTTATTCCACTTCCAGATCGCTAATTATTACATTTTTAACTGACCTCAGGTCTAAGTCTGACTCTTAGCAGAATCCATTTATTATTCTTAATTCTGCCTGCTGATATCAAGAAAAATAGCTCTAATCTCTTTCTATTTGACAAGCCTTGGAAATAATTAGCCCCTTCCACCTCCCACCCCAAAGAAAACACTTTTCTATAATAGGATAAACAATTATTTTAACTGATCCTTGGGACATTCTCCAGCCAATTAATGATCTTCCTAAAAGATAGAACTCAAAAGTAAATATTTCAGATGTAGTCTAACCAGAACACAGTATGTGCTTATGCCTAAATGCTTCTCTTAATGCAGCCCAAGTTTTCATCAGCTCCATTGGGGCCTGCTATACTGCATTTTGACTCATATTGAACATGAGTTCCACTAAATTCCCAGAACTTTTTAAGATCAACACCTATCTAGTCATGCTTCTTTCGTCTTATCCTTTTTTGCTAATCCAAGTGTAAGATTTTACACTGTTCAATTTATTTTCCTCATATTGGTCTCATGTATTTGTTTGGGAACATCTTTTAGAATCTTGATTCTTATAACTAATGTCTTAGCTGTCCCTATAATTTTTCTGTCATCTGTAAATTTGATAAGCATGTCATCAATGTATTTAGGCATATGAATGCTAAGTCCTTAATAGCAACAAGCATAGATCCATAGGGCACTATACTGGCAATCATTATTCAAATTGACATTAAAATATTAATTACCCTCTTGGCAGCCATTCAACCTGTTCTAAATTAAACAATTCTACTGTCATTCTTGCCCATGTCTTTTACAACCAATCTAAACAAACTTCCCATCTTCTGCTGCCCATGTTCATATCCTCTCATAAATGCAAAAGGTATATCTATGTTCCCAGGTCCTTTCTCTAGTCTAGATATCTTGAAAAGTTTTGAGTACCATTTCTGGATACAAACTGTTCACTGATTATCCTCACTTCCTCACTCTCACTACATGAACAATCCATATCTTTTTCTTGTCATGTAATTATCTTTTTATATACATATGCCATTTTCTTTCTTAATAATATATTTTGTGAATATGTTTTGCTTTTACATTAGCAATATTTCCTCCTGTATCCCACCAAGAATATATCCCTTATTACAAAGAATTTTTTTTAATTTAAAAAGAGTAAGAAAAAAGTCATCAAAGACAACAATTACAGAAAAGATCATACTTTTTGTGTAGTGGCCAACACCTCTAGACTCCCACCTATGGAAATGAGTAGAGGAAAATGTTTTCACACATTTCCTCTTTGGGGCCAAGTTTATTGTTTATGCTTTTCATTCGGTTTTGATTATTTTGTGGGTTTTCCCATATCCATTCTTGTATCCTTGTGTATAATATTTTATTAAATCTGCTTACTTTGTTTTGCTTTGGTTCATCCAAGTTTTATCATACTTCTTGTTATTTTCCATGTTTATATTTTCCTGTTACATAATTATATTTCATTACATTAATGTACCATAGTTTGTTTAGATATTCCTGAACCAATGGGCATTTTTTTTTGTTTCTAAATCTTTGCTCTCATGAGAAGTGTGGTTATAAAAGCTTTAGTGGATATGTTACCTTGCTTTCTGGAAATAACTTCCTTATGGCATATGTCTAATAGTGAAATCCCAAGGTCAAAGATCATGAGAACATTAATTACTTTATTTGCATGATTCCAAATTGGTTTCTAAAGTAGTTGTATTAATTATAATATAATATGATTATTAAGTTCTACCTAAAATCATTAATGTGTCTATCTTTGCATAATCCCTTCACAAATAAGTACTCAATTTTTTTTTTCTCTCTGCCAATTCTCTGTATCAAAGAAGAAATATCAAGGTTGTTTTGCAAACTATTTCTGCTATTATCAGATATTTGGAAAATTCCTTTATATGGTTACTAGTAGTTTGCAATTCAATTATTTCTTCATAGCATTTGAACATATGCAAAGTTGAGACCGTCCATTTAGATCTATTCTATTGCCCTCCTCCCCATTGCGTGTCAGTATCATATTTTTCATCCACTATTTTCTTCTTCACTCCTATCTGAGATGAAGAAGGGGTTCTTCTGTTTGTCAAAATCAAAATCTCTGTAAGTAGCCTTGGTCCCATACCCTTCTGGCTTCTTCAGCACATTTATACCACTACCATCTACACTCTCTTATTTATTATCGCTCGTTCAATTTACCAGCTCCTTCCTTCCCAGATACCTATAAATATGTCTATGTCTCCTCACCACCTCTAAAAATCCTCAGTGGATCCAAACATCCCTGCTAGGTGTCCTTCCATGCATTTCTTTCCCTTTGTGACTAAATTTCTTGTGAAAACATTCTACAGTCTCCTCATTTTTTTCCTTCTTACTATTTTCTAAACCCTCAAAAATATGATTTCTAACCTCATTATTTGACCAAAACTGCCTACTCCAAAGTTATTAAACATAACTTAATATCCAAAGCTAATGGTGCTTTTCTCAATCTTGGTCTCCTCCTGGACCTGTCTTCAGTATATGATACTACTTATCACCTTCTCCTCAACACTTGCTCTTCTTTTGGACTTTCTGTGACACTGCTCTCTCTTGATCTACTGTTATCTACCCCAACTCACCCTCTGAGGATCTTTTACTGGTTCTTCGGCCATATCATCCCCTCATAAACATGAGTTCTCCCTGAAGCTCTGTCTTAGGTGTCTTCTCTTTTCCTTCTAAACTTTCTTACTTGATGAATTAATAACTTTACAGGGGTTCAACCATCATCTCTATGCAGATGACTCCCAGATCTACTCATCTAGCCTTATTTTCTCTCCTGAGCTACAATAATGCATATCTCACTGCCTTTTAGATATCTTGAACTGCCCATGCTGTAAGCATCTCAAACTCAACATATCTAAAACAGAATTCCTTATCTTCTCCTTCAAAACCTCCCTACTTCAAAAATTTCCTATTAGTCCAGGCCATCACTATTCTTTCAGTTACTCAGTCTTGTAATCTTGGTGTCATTCCAGAGTCCACACTATCAATATTCCAACTTACCCAATCCCTGCCAAATATGGTCATTTCTACCTTCACAACCTCTAACATATATACTCCCCTTTCTGTATTCATATAGGCAAAACCCTAGTTCAAGTCTTCCTTCACCTCCTTTTTCCTGGACTGCTAAAACAGATTGCTAAGTGGTTGCCTTGCTTCAAGTCTCCTCCCACTGCAACCCGTCCTTCACTCAGCTGACAAGATAATTTTCCTAATGTACATTCCTAATCTGCCCATATTAACACCTATTCATTGAGATCCAGTGGCTCTCTATGACTTGTAGGATCAAATATAAAGTCATCTGCTTGGTATTTAAATATCTTCACGACCTGGACTTCTTACTTTCCCAATTTTCTTTTTCCTTCTTCCACTGGCCCTTACATGATATGATATGATCTTATGCTGCCTTACCATCTTTGTCATCTTTTTTTGTATAATGTCCATTATACATACATATATATATATATATATATATATATATATCCTTGAAAAATGATGACTCTCAGAACTAAACATAATATTCTACTTGTGATCAGATGAGGACAGAGTACAATAATATAAATAAGCTCCTCTTTCTAGACATCATACGTTTGCTAATGTAGCTTATCATTAGGTTTTTGATTACCGCATTGCTCTGTTGCCTCTTAGTGAATTTGAGGGCCATGACACTCCCTTAGTATTTTTCACACGAAATAATTTCTGAGCCTTTCTCTACCAAATATTCAAGTATTGTCCCTGTCTGATCCATGACACAGCAGAATGAGCAGATAAACTTATTTGAAAAAAAAAAGGGACTTCTGTTTCCGGGACCCAGGTTGGCGGAGTAAAAAGGTAGTTGCTCTCACCCTCCCCTACCAACTTCTGAAAACCCAGAAAATATCACCCCAGAAAAAATCCTGGAACAGCTGAACTGAAGAAAGACAGGATGCAGCAGTGCAGTAGCCCAGTAGCTAGAGGGATTAATGGGAAAGGCCCCTCTTACCCTGGGGGAAGGGGAGCAGTACAAAACAGGAGTCACCCAGCCAGCTAGTGGAAAGACCCACTTTAGCACACCAGGAGGAGATTCTGGTGCCTTGGCATTCTACAGCAAACGGGTCTCCCAGTGCCTCAGCAAAAATAAGGGAAGCAGAACTACAAAGGGCCCCAGGTGGATAAGCACCCAGCAGCATTCGTCTGAAAGGAGCTGAAGAAAGCAACCTAGAGATGCCAAAAAGTTCAAGCCTTGTTGATTCCAGCCCAACACCAGGTAAGCTGTCAGAACCCTACAGCCTCCAACTGCCAACCAGGAGGAGATCCCAAAGCCCAGGTGGTCAAGCAGGCAAATGGCAACAGCTGTACCTCTGAGTGCCTCAGTGAGGGTGGGGTAACCGGTGGAAACCAGCTCAGAAAACCACCAGGTGCCTTGGCATTCTACAGCAAAGAAGTCTCCCAGTACCTCAACAGAAATAAGGGAGGCAGCACTGCAAGGGGCCCCAGGCAGATAAACACCTGGCAGCTCTTATCTAAAAGGAGCTAAACAAAGCTAAAGGAAAGGAAAAGCAGGCAACCTAGATTTACCTGAAAGTCCCATTCTTGCTGATTCCAGCCCTACACCAGATAAGCTGCTGGAACCCTACAGCCTCCAATTGCCAACATAAGAGACCCCAGCTCCCAAAGTCAGTGACCAAGACCTAGGCTCCCAACACAAGAAGCTTGGGTCAGTGCCCTCTGCTCCCCAGCAGGAGAGCTTAATCTTTTTAGAGGCCAGGGAATAAAGAAACATCATGAGTAAAAAGAAACATACAATAGATTCTTATAATGAGAAGAGTGAAGATCAAGACAGAAATTCTGAAGAGGACAACACTGTCATCAAACCCACATCTGCGACATCAAAAGGGAACGTGAACTGGTCTGAAGCCCAAAAAGCCTTCTTAGAAGAACTCAAGAAGGATTTTAAAAGTCAAATGAGAGAGGTAGAGGAGTCCTTTAAAAGCACAGTTGGCCTATTGGAAAAAAAGTACAATGAAGAAAATAAATCCCTTAAAAATACAATTGACCAATTGGAGAAGAAAG
Source organism: Vombatus ursinus (assembly GCF_900497805.2). Taxonomy (NCBI): domain Eukaryota; kingdom Metazoa; phylum Chordata; class Mammalia; order Diprotodontia; family Vombatidae; genus Vombatus; species Vombatus ursinus. The sequence continues at coordinate 5,679,908 of NW_020951391.1, read as the reverse complement.
TACAAAATCTAACAGAAAAAAGCAATATGTTAAAAATTAAAATTGAACAAATGGAAACTAATGTCTCTATGAGAGAGCAAGAATCAGTCAAACAGAAACAAAAAAATGAAAAAATAGATGAAAACGTAAAATACCTCATGGGTAAAATAGCTGACCTGGAAAATCGATCCAGGAGAGACAATTTAAAAATTATAGGCCTACCTGAAAGTCATGATGAAAAAAAGAGCCTGGACAATATCCTTCGGGAAATCATAAAGGAAATCTGCCCTGAAGTCCTAGAACCTGAAGGTAAAATAATTATAGAAAGAATCCACCACTCCCCACCTGAAAGAGATCCCAAATTGAAAATGCCAAGGAATATAATAGCTAAATTCCAAAATTACCAGATTAATGAGAAATTACTGCAAGCAGCCAGAAAGAAACAATTTAAATATCATGGAACCACAGTTAGGATTACACAGAACTTTGCAGCCTCTACATTGAAAGACCTTAGGGTGTGGAACATGATATTCAGTAAGGCAAAGGAGCTTGGGATGCAGACAAGGATTAACTACCCAGCAAAAATGAGCGTGATTTTTCAGGGAAGGAGATGGATATTCAATGAAATAGGGGACTTCCAAACTTTCCTGATAAAAAGACCAGAGCTCAACAAAAAATTTGATCTTCAAGTACAAGATTCAAGAGAAACATAAAAAGGTAAATGGGACAGAAAGATACAATATGTTGTTAATAAGAGCAGAATGTTTACATCCCTACAAGGGAAGATGACACTTGCAACGCTTGAGAACTGTATTGTTATTATACCATGTTAAAGGAGTATACATAAAGGGGGTGGATATAAGTTGACTTTGATGTAATGATAAAAACAAATTTAATCAAGGGGGTTAAATGGATCCAAGTAAGTGGATTAGTCTGAGCTAAGAAAATGTACTGAGAAAGGAGGAGGCAGACAAGGGTAAATTACATTATAGGAAAAGATACAAAAACCTATCAGAGCAGAGGTAAAGAAGGGAGGGGGATGAGCATTGTTTGAACCTTACTCTCATCAGATTTGGCTCAAGAAGGGAATAACATAATCAGTTAGGTATAGAAATCTAACTTGAACTATAGGCAGTAGGAGGCAAAAGGGGAAAGAAAAGGGAGGGGGGGGAAAGAAGGGAGGGAAGAAGCAATAACGGTAAAGGGGAAGAAAAGGGAAAGGATTAATAGAAGGGAGGTGGGACCATAGGAGGCACTGGTCAAAAACAAAACACTAGCGAGGGGGGGAAAAGAGAAAGGAGAAAGAAAAGCATAAACGGGGTGGGGAAGGATGGAGAAAAAGACACAGATAGTAATCATAACTGTAAATGTAAATGGGATGAACTCTCCCATAAAACGGAAGCATATAGTAGATTGGATTAAAAACCATAATCCTACAATATGTTGTTTACAGGAAACACATTTGAAAAAGAGTGACACATACAGGGTAAAGGTAAAAGACTGGAGCAAAATATATTATGCTTCAGCTGAAGTAAAAAAAGCAGGGGTAGCAATTCTGATCTCAGACAAAGCAAAAGCAAAAATAGATCTTCTCAAAAGAGATAAGGAAGGAAACTACATCCTGCTAAAAGGCACCACAGACCATGAAGTAATATCATTACTAAACATATATGCACCAAATGGTATAGCATCCAAATTCTTAGAGGAGAAGTTCAGGGAGTTACAGGAAGAAATAGACAGCAAAACTATACTAGTGGGGACCCTCAACCTCCCCCTCTCTGAACTAGATAAATCTAACCACAAAATAAACAAGAAAGAAGTTAAGGAGGTGAATAGAACATTAGAAAAGTTAGGTATGATAGACCTGTGGAGAAAACTGAATGGGGATAGAAAGGAATATACTTTTTTCTCGGCAGTACATGGCACATACACAAAAATTGACCATGTCCTAGGGCATAAAAACCTCACAATCCAATGCAGAAAGGCAGAAATAGTAAATGCATCCTTTTCAGATCATGATGCAATAAAAATTATATGTAATAAAGGGTCATGGAAAGATAGACTAAAAAAATAATTGGAAACTAAATAATCTAATCCTAAAAAATGACTGGGTCAAACCACAAATCATAGAAACAATCAATAATTTCATTCAAGAGAATGACAATAATGAGACAGCATACCAAAACTTATGGGATGCAGCAAAAGCAGTTCTTAGGGGAAGTTTTATATCTCTAAATGCTTACATAAATAAAATAGAAAAAGAGGAGATCAATGAATTGGAAATACAACTAAAAAAACTAGAAAAAGAACAAATTAAAAATCCTCAGTTAAACACCAAATTAGAAATATTGAAAACCAAAGGAAAAATTAACAAAATTGAAATTAAGAAAACTATTGAACTAATAAATAAAACTAAGAGCTGGTTTTATGAAAAAACCAATAAAATAGATAAACCTTTGGTTAATTTAATTAAAAAAAGAAAGAAGAAAACCAAATTGCTAGTTTCAAGAATGAAAAGGGTGAAACTACCACCAAGGAAAAGGAAATTAAAACAGCAATTAGTAATTATTTTGCCCAACTATATGCCAACAAATTTGACAATCTTTGTGAAATGGATATATATTTACAGAAATATAAATTGCCCAGATTAACAGAAGAGGACGTAAAATACTTAAATAACCCCATCTCAGAAAAAGAAATTGCACAAGCCATTGATGAACTCCCTAGAAAAAAATCTCCAGGGTCAGATGGATTTACATGCGAATTCTATCAAACATTTAAAGAACAATTAATTCCAATACTATATAAACTATTTGGTAAAATAGATAAAGAAGGAATCTCACCAAATTCTTTTTATGATACAAATATGGTGCTGATACCTAAACCAGGAAGAGTCAAAACAGAGAAAGAAAATTATAGACCAATTTCTCTAATGAATATAGATGCAAAATTTTTAAACAAAATATTAGCAAATAGATGACAGCAACTTATCACAGGAATAATACACTATGACCAGGTAGAATTTATACCAAGAATGCAGGGCTGGTTCAATATAAGGAAAACTATCAGCATAATCCATCATATTAATACCAAAACTAACAGAAAACACATGATCATCTCAATAGATGCAGAAAAAGCTTTTGACAAAATACAACACCAATTCCTATTAAAAACACGAGAGAGCATAGGTATAAATGGAGTCTTCCTTAAAATAATAAATAGCATCTATCTAAAACCTGCAGCAAGCATAATATGTAATGGGGACAAGCTAGAAGTATTTCCAATAAGATCGGGGGTGAAACAAGGATGTCCATTATCACCACTGTTATTCAACATCGTACTGGAAACGTTAACTTTAGCAATAAGAGAAGAAAAAGACATTGAAGGCATTAGAATAGGCAAAGAAGAAACAAAGCTATCACTCTTTGCAGATGACATGATGTTATACTTAGAGAATCCCAGAGAATCAAGTAATAAACTACTTGAGATAATAAACAACTTCAGCAAAGTTGCAGGCTATAAAATAAACCCACATAAATCATTGGCATTTCTATATATTACCAACAAAGCCCAACAGCAAGAGATAGAAAGAGAAATTCCATTTAAACTTACTGTAGATATCATAAAATATTTAGGAGTCTACCTCCTGAAACAAACCCAGGAACTCTATGAACACAATTACAAAACATTTTTTCACGCAAATAATGTCAGATCTAAATAATTGGAAAAACATCAGTTGCTCATGGGTAGGCCGAGCTAATATAATAAAAATGATAATTCTACCTAAGCTAATTTACTTATTCAGTGCTATACCAATCAAACTACCAAAAATTATTTTATAGAGTTAGAATAAATAATAACAAGATTCATTTGGAGGAACCAAAGGTCCAGAATATCAAGAGAACTAACGAAAAGAAATGCAGGGGAAGGTGGTCTAGCCATTCCAGATCTTAAATTGTATTATAAAGCAGCAATCATCAAAACTGCTTGGTAATGGCTAAGAAATAGAGTGGTGGATCAGTGGAATAGGTTAAGTATGCAAGACACAGTAGTCAATGACTATAGTAATGTGTTATTTAATAAACCCAAAGACCCCAGCTTCTGAGATAAGAACGTACTCTTTGAAAAAAACTGTTGGGAAAACTGGAAAAGGGTATGGCATGAACTAGGCCTTGATCAACATCTCACACCATGTACCAAAATAAAGTCAAAATGGGTTCATGATTTAGCTATAAAGGCTGATACTATAAGCTAACTGGGAGAGCAAGGAATAGTTTACCTGTCAGATTTATGGAGAATGGAAGAATTCATGACCAAACAGGATATAGAGAAAATTATGAAAAACAAACTGGATAACTTTGATTACACTAAACTGAAAAGTTTTTGTAGCAACAAAACCAATGTAACTAAGATTAGAAGGAAGGTAGAAAATTGGGAAAGAATTATTACAAGTTTCTCTAATAAGGGCCTCATTTCTAAAATATGTAGAGAATTAAGTCAAATTTGTAAGAATACAAGTCATTCCCCAATTGATAAGTGGTCAAAGGATATGAACAGACAGTTCTCAGATGAAAAAATTAAAGCCATCTATAGTCATACGAAACAATGCTCTAAATCGCTATTGATTAGAGAAATGCAAATCAAAACAACTCTGAGGTACCACATCACATGGCCAACATGACAAAACAGGAAAATGATAAATGTTGGAGAAGATGTGGGAAAATTGGAACACTAATGCCTTGTTGGTGCAGTTGTGAAATGATCCAACCATTTTGGAGAGCAATTTGGAACTATGCCCAAAGGGCTATAAAAATGGGCATACCCTTTGACTCAGCAATAGCACTTGTAGGGCTATATCCCAAAGAGATCACACAAATGGGAAAAAGACCTACATGTACAAAAATATTCGTAGCAGCTCTTTTTGTGGTGGCAAAGAATTGGAAATTGAGAGGATGCCCATCAACTGGGAAATGGCTGAGCAAGTTGTGGTATATGAATGTGATGGAATACTATTGTGCTATAAGAAATGATGAACAGGCTGACTTCAGAAAAACCTGGAAAGACTTGTATGGTCTGATGCTGAGTGAAGTGAGCAGAACCAAGAGATCATTGCACACAATAACAGCCACGTTGTGTGATGACTAATATTGATAAATTTAACCCTTTCTGGCAATACAAGGATCTAAGACATCTCCAGAGGCCTTGTGATGGAAAATACTATCCACACCCAAAGAAAGAACTATGGAAGCCGAATTGTTATTTTTTTTCTCTTCAGTTGAATTTTGTTTCCTCTTTCTGATTGTTCCTCCTATTGATTTTAATTTCTATTTACATCACTAATGTGAAAATATGTTTAATATGAATGTAAATGTATAGCCTATATGAGATTGTGCATGTCTTGGGGAGGGTGGAGGAGGAAAGGGGAGAAAAATTTTAAACTCAAAAGCATATGGAAGTGATTATTAATAAATCAAAAAATTAATTAAAAAAATTTAAAAAAAGGATCTCTATCACTTCTTCCACTGTCATCTCCATCCTTATCCCTTCTATTAATTTTTAAATTTATAAAACACATGGGCATAGTGAAAAATGCCAAAATAAGAGTTGGTATTAGTAACTTATAACTTAGATGGTTTTCCATCAGATGTTATTAGTTGAATTTTATGGATTACACTTTACATGAAATACATTACATTACATATAATGCAATTACATTATATAAATTGTCATATCTATCATTTATTCAGAGCAGAAAAAAGATCTCAGAAAAAGATCTCTCTTACTTAACAGATGAGGAAACCAGGGTCCAAAATGATTGTGTGATTTGTCCAAAGTATAAGTGGCAAAGCAGGGAATTCAACTCAAATCCATTGTCTCCAAATCTAGTGATTTTTTTTTTACTATAGAGCTAGTTTGTCTTATAATACATGAAAATTACTTTACAAAAGGCTTATGAATAAAATTTAGAAATTAAAAACTCCCTACAGTAACTCATGTATACCACAAACAGAGCAAAATAGTTTGCTATTATTTTTCAGAGCTAGGCCAATGCCGTGGAGGACTGGGACTGATGCTCACTTCTAAAAATATTCCTTGCAAATCCCTTCAAAATGTCATGACATTTGGAGAATTTTGAAAAAAAAATATTTGCAGTATAAAGCCTATTGTCACCACCGCAACTCAGCCCCCACTGCCTTGCTGAACTCATTCCCTCTTGGCAAACATGTACACCTGTGCTAATTAAAACCCTTCAAACTGCCTCATAGAATCACAGAGTTTCAGGGTCAAAGAGACACCAGAGTCAAGCTATTTGCCTACAAAATATCTGGCAAGTGGTCAAGTGACTTTTGCCCAAAGACCTCGAGTAAGGAGGATCCTACTAGACCCCAAGACAATACATACCACTTTTAGAAAGCTCCAACAATTGGAAAGATTTTTCCTACCTTATGACTAAATTTTCATCTCTATGATTTATAGGATGATAAATCTAGAGTTGAGAGGGACCACAGTGTCATTTAATCCAATCTTCTCATTTTAAAGATGAGAAAATTGAGGTTCAAGGAGATTGACTTCCTCATGGTGAAATTTCTGTCCATTATACACAATTTTACCTTCTGGAGCCAAGCAGTAAATAAAATACTTATAAATGTTGAAAATGGTTATCATTCCCCACCATGAATCTTCTCTTTTCCAGGATGAACAAACACAGTTCTTCTAATTCTTAAACTGCATGAACTTAAGCCTTTTTACCATCCTGGTTGTCTTTTCAACACTATTCAGCTTATGAAACCCCTTCCTAAAATGTAGAGTCCCCAATTGAAGACATCACCTACTCCCGATGTGATCTGATGAGGGAAGAGTACGGTGGATCTATCACCTCCCTCATCCTGGATACTATTCTACTCTTCATACAACCTAACATCACATTAACTTTCCTGGTTGTTATCGGAGCCATAAGTAGAAGTATTTGTATCCTGAACCAGTATCATAACCTTCACTCCCCTGGAGGAGGTGGTGCAAGGTACAGCTTCATTTAGGAAGTCTGAGAGACTTCTATACCCCAGGTAGACACCAGAGACCATAAGATACTAGTTGAAGACCCTGGCTGAACAGGTGGCCTCACATGGACGGAAGGACAGTGGAGAAGCAGAGCAGGTGAGGGGAGAAGAGCTAAAGCTAGACTGTTATGTTAGCTTTCTAATTTTGTAAATCAATTTCAGTAGCTAGTTGTTATGTTCTGTTGTTTCAATACTACTAAAGAACCATAAATCCTATGAGTATACTCAAAGTTTGGTGCCCTAGAACAGAAAATCAATTTGCCTTCTTTAGTTATAGTTTTGGTTGTCATACTATTGACTTCTATTGTGCTTGTGATTCATTGAATCTGTAGACCTTTTTGTGTGTACTCTTGATATTTCTTATTTTGTACACTGGATATTTATGTTATAAAAATTGATTCAAAAGCCACAACTTTTATATGGCTTTTAATTTTTATAGTTTTTCCTATATCTGTTACATGCACTACAAATTTCCATTCACCTACCACTGACTTGATAAGAGACTTGTAATTAGAGCAACTAGGTTACTGGGCAAGAAATTTTTAGCATTGGCCAGAGTGTCCATCTGATTCTCACTTTTAACAGAAATTCTAACTTTGTTTTCTTTTGATTTTTAACACTGTGTCTTACCGGCATGCTGTAATGGAAAGAGATGCAGACTCAGGTAGTATAAAAGTACAAACCTTCTTTCTTTCTCTTCCTTCCTTTGTTCCTTTCTTCCTTCTTTCCTTCCTTCCTCCTCCTCCTCCTCCTCCTCCTTTTCTTCTATCTGTACAGGAATTAGACCAAATTGTTCAATGGTGAAAGCACTGGGATAGGGAAGCACTGGGTTCCCTTCCTTTCCCCTCCTCTGTATCTCTCTGTAGTGGGATATGAAATGAGTAGTGGTGTGGTATTATTACACATAACAAGTTCATTGTGATTGTTTTTTTTTCTTGGTTTTGGCATTTTTTGTTTGGTTGGTTTTTTTAGCCCAGAGGTCACAGGCTGAGAGATGCCATCTAATCTAGGAAACCAGAGGTTTCTAATCCAGAAGAGTCTAGGCATAGGCAATTCTTGATACACAAGTTTCCAGAGAATAGAACAAAATATAAAAGCCACAGTTAGCTTATTTGACAAAGACTATCTGAAAACCCAGATCTGTTTCTAGACTACAGTAGACATTTCATACTGATACTTCATGATTTATTTTGTTTGGGCCTGATATATCCATATTGCTGCTTCAGTTCTCTTTAATTTGTGAGCCTGTGGGTTACCACAAAATAACTTACTTCTCCAGAATGGGAAGAACTATGTATTCTGATATTAATTTAATTATTTTTTCTACTAAGATGCTTCCCCTTTGAAATACTTTTACTTATATGACTGTGGAATTAAAGAGCATGAATAGACTAGATAAGCTAACAAAGGCAAACACAGATTTGGTAAAGAAAATGTATCACAGGGACCATCCACTAGGCAATTTTCTCTAAGGTGAGTTTAGCAGATATGGAAATTTAATCTGATCCCCCATTATCTAAGCAAAATGATAATAATGTGACCTACTATTAGAGAACAGAATTTTCCATGGAAAGCTCTCATTCTAGGCCTGTGGAAACAATAGACTTTTTAGTTTTTTCTTCCATAGTTATCTTCTTTGGATGAATAATACAGTGACATTTAAATAGGATTCACTATTCAAAAGCAGCCAATTGAGACATGAAAATGGAGTTAGGCTGGCACAGATGAGTTCACCTGTATATCCCACCTTTGTCATGCTTATTTCTTCAAAGAGACAGCTAACTTGGACAGTGACCACACATGGCAAGAACTCAATTAATATTAGTTGATTTGATAGTCTCTGCTGTTTTTAAATTCTATGCATCTATAAATTTAATGTGACTTCAATTTGGAAAGATTTTGGCTTGAAATTAGGAGATTTCAGTTCTGTAAAATAAGGAGGAGAGAATAATGAGGAGAAAATGGCTATTGCTGGGAAATTTCTCAATCTGGGGTCCAGAGAAGTGAGGATGAAACATTCACTATTTATTCTGCAACCTGGAGGTCAATAACATTAGAGACTGGCAGAAAAGGAAAGAGTAAGTTTATTTAAAGATAGCAATGGGAGCATTCACTAGAAAGTAACTCTCCAACTTAAGATTTAGCTTATTTTTAGTAGAACTTATTCCATAAGGCTCAGCCCCTTTGTAGAGATTACATAGCTAATAAGCAATGTACTGTGGCAGAAGGAAATAATTTAGTGTAAGAGTACCTACATTAGGCACTCCATAAGCTTATCTATACCTAGTCAAATAAGGTAATGATATTCATATAAAGGCACTTTGTTTTTCTCCTCAACACTGGACAAGATGATCTCAAATGTAACTTCTAAAACTGGCATTCTATTTTGCATCACAATCCCCATTGGCTTTCAAAAGAAACCAAAAACTAATATGGGGTAAAAATATTTAAATTGATTATAGTGGTGATCTACTCAAACTTCATATTTAATGCAGACATCAACTAAACATTACCTCTGACATAGGGTCATATAATCACTTCCACTGGTCATTTCCAAGTAATGAAGAATTCACTATTTCATATGGAAGCCAAATCCATTTTTAACAGTTCTAGCAATAGAGAATTTCTTCTTTTACCTTGCTGACCTTGAGTCAAAATAACCATTCTCTATCTCTGTGGCTATTCCTGAGCAGCTAAATACCATTGGAGAAAGTAATATAGACTAAATTAGGTCCACCATAAATTTCGTGTTATCTAAGTTAAGTTCATACATCTTTGATTAACCCTCTATCTTAGTCCCAAGAGTAGCTGTTCCAAACTTTCTCCTTTCTCCACTCCATCTCCTCATAATACTTCCATGTTCTCAGAAAATTATCTCATATTCTACTTTATTGAGCAAATTGAGTCTATTAAACATGAACTTCATTTTCTCCTCTTCTCCACACCTAAGAAAACCTCTACATCTGTACTCATTCTTTCTTCCTCTACTCTAATTTCAGAACATAAATTAGATCTTCTTTCTAAAGAAAATCCTCCAATAGAATCTAAACTTTCTAATATGGATATGGAGTTATTTTGTAAACCTTTTTATAGTCAGTGTATGTACACATAATGGTTATGGGAATATTTTGTTGAAATTAGTTTAACTCACCTGAAATCTTGTTTTCAATCATTTCTACTATTATTATTCTTCTATTACTATTTCTCAAGTTACACTGAAAATCTGTAATATGTCTGATTCCTAGCTCTCAAAATACTTGGATACATAAACTACCTTCCCAACAAGTATCTTTATCTTCAGGCTAAATATCTCCAATTCACTGGCAAATAATAATGATAATGGTCTCATCATCCTTGTTAGTTTCATCAGGAAGCTATAAAATTTTTCAATGTCCCTTATAAAATACAACACCCAGAACTGAACAAAATACTTGAAATACATTATGAATATCTCAGAGAACAATGTCTGTATCTGAGAAAGAAATGCCTGTTTCATAGCAACAAACTTCCCCTCATCTTAAATCTTTTCCTCTCCCACTTCTTCTGTTAGCAATTATTGAACCCTGCCTCCTGCCATATGGTGAAGCTTTCCTGGAAACCCTTTCCAATACTGACTGTACCTTCATTCATTCTCCTTGGCTCAATGGTCAACATGGGGGAGTAGGAGTACTCCTTGGCCCCTTTCAGGGGAGCCATTTCCAGGTTCTTCCCCTGCCTCTGTTTCTCAGTAACTTCTTGAGACTCTCTTCTCTCTAGGTTTTCAGGACATTACTCTTTCCTGCTTCTCCTCCTACCTATCTGACTGTTCCTTCTCAGTCTACTTTGCTGAAAGCACACCCAAATTGTAGGCTCTAATGATGTGTACCTCAGTATTCTACCTGGGACCTCATCTCTTCTATATTACCTCACTTGGCATTCTTATCAACTCCCATAGATTTACTTGACCTCTTTAGGCTGATAATTCTCTGTGAATTCTGTCAATTTCACCTTTGCAACTTCTCTTGAATATGTCCCTTTCTCTTCTCTGACATTGCTTCCACTGTGGTTCTAGCCCTCATCACCTCAAAGTTGGACTATTATAATAGTAGAGTGCAGGTCTGGCCAAATCGCCAACACCTCCTACTTAATAAATTCTCACGTATCCTAATTTCCTTCAATATCAAATATAAAATCCTATGCATGATATTCAAAGTCCTTCACCCCCCTTCTACCTTTCCAGTCTTCTTATACCCAACTCCCTACCACATACTCTATGATAAATGGCCCTGACCTTTATGCTGTTTCAATGACAAGACACTTAATCTCTTGCCTCCAGACACTTTCTCTGATTGTCTCCCAGGCCTGGAATGCTCTTTTTCCTCATCTCCACTTGCAGGCTTCCTTTAAGTTCCAACTAAAATCTTATATTCTACATGAAGCCTTTTCCAATCTCTCTTAATCCTAGTGCTTTTCCTCTTTTTTATTTCCTTTTAATCTTGTGTGTAGCTTGTTTCTATATATTTATTTGCTGTCTTCCTCTTTAGATTGTGAGCTCCTTGAGGGCAGGGACCATTTTTGTATCTTTTTCTTTTCCTTTCCCTGGTGCTTAGCACAGTTCCTGGCACATAATAGGTGCTAAATAAATGTTATTGATTTGTTAATAGTCTGGTGTAGACTTATAAATATATCTTTAGTGGAGAAGCTGAGAAATGTTGTCTTAATTCTATACCATTTAACAGTTATGTTAATTATTCAAACATCATAGATGGCTTACGTTTAAAATATACAGATGACATGAAGCTTGTCTTCAAATTCACCAAATGGATAACAAAGCCAGGTCTCAGAAGCATCATGGCTGTTTGGAAGAATAGCCAAGTTGAAAACAATTTTACCTATTAGAGGTAAGTAAAGTCTTATATTTGGGCTCAAAGAATAAACATCATAAATATTAGATGGAAGAGATGCAAAGAAAAAAGAGATTGTTGGATTTGGGGAATTTTTGTTTGTTTGTTATTTTACGATGCCTATATAGTTTTAGTATTATTTAGAACAAATTAAAAAGTCTCTTGATTCTATTGGTTTAAAAAAAAAGCATAGGATTAGATACTCTGGACTCAAAAAAACCCACTACACATGCAATGGTAATAATCCATATCTTGCACTTCTATGTATGTGTATTTGTGTGTATATATACATAGGTATGTATAAATACATATAATATCCATATAATAGAGTTGCTGTTGCATGTGTCTAATATTAACAATAATAAACATAGCAGTGCAATGTGTGTTTGAAATGATCTTTACAATGAATGTTATTGTTTCAATAGGCAAAAAATTTGATTTCTCTACAAAACCCCTGGTTCTTTTTCTATGTCTGTGTTTTGTCTTCTTTATGAAAGTTGTTCTTGATAGTGAATGTTTTGTGAATCTCTTCTGTATTTTTTCCCTTGATCAGTCTAGCACAAGACTTTAACCAAACCTTTAATGTCTAAATAGTTTACAGCTAGAATAAGTTCAAAAAGGTTAGCTTTTAGGAATATTTGATTTCAAACAGGTATATCATCTGTTTGCTTCTCTTTGTTCTCTTCATACATGGAAAGAGGAGGATCACCAGTCCACTATAGATTTACTGGTTTTGACATTGATGCATTAACATTTGACAGAGGAATTGGTGGCTAGGTGGTGCACTGGATAGAATTCTGGGTGTGGAGTCAGGAAGATTCATCTTCCTGAGTCTAAATCTGGCCTCAGACATTTACTAGCTGTATGACCCTGGGCAAGTTACTTAACATTGTTTACTTTAGTTTCCTCATCTGAAAAATTAGCTGGAGAATGAAATGGCAAACTCCTTTATTATCTTTACCAAGAAAACCCCAAATAGGGTGAAAAAGAGTGAGACATGACTGAAAAATGACTGAACAATAGCAAAGGAATTTCATCATCAACCTTAATATTATATGTGTCTAAATCTTCCAATATTGTCTTAATAGATAAGAGTACTTTGCATTTTCAACATCAAATCCAAGTATCTCTCCATCAGAACTCTGCAACCCAAAAGAAGGTGGGTTCCAGATCTCTGGAGATCCTAGTGGTCAAACTTGTGAGCCAGAAAGATCATAGGCTGAGGGAGTAGGAAATAAGAGTAGATAGCACCAGAGGCAATGCAGAGAACCAAAGGCACTAAATGGCTTAAAATTAGTTCCTTTGAAAGTGATTGGTCTGTTTTAGTGAACTGCAATTTCAAGGTGAAACTAAGAATATGGAAGCCCAAACAGCTAATATCATCAATGAGAGGCATAGTACTCAAAATGAGGAAGATGATAATTAATATTTATTCTGCTATAGTGAGATTCTATCTAAAGCTCCATCTTCAGTTCAGGGCACCATATTTAGGAAAGCATTAACAAACTGGGAGGCATCCCTCAATCATTCACCAGTTATTTATTAATTGACAAATACAATGCTATTTTCTGAGTCCACATCTTTGACATCTCTGTAATTTAATATTTGACACTGTCCTAGATATCTTCTCTTCTTTCATGGTTTTCATAACAATCCTCTTCCTCCCACCCATTGTTCCAACCATGTCACTACCATATCCAATTTGTTCAGCATATTGTGGATTATATCACTTACATAAATTCAGCCCCTCTTTTACAATGTCTGCTGTAGCCAAGTCAATTCAGGTCCTAATCATCTCTTCAGATTCTTGGTCCACAATGTTATTCTCTCTCCCTTTGAATTAATAAAATAATATGTATTCCCCTTATAGATATTTGTTAGTCATTCAAAAATTTGTTGCTTGCAATGACTGGGTAGTAGTAAGTCAAAGGTAAATATCCAAAAACAACAGTAAAGATAGAGTCAAGCAGTCTGTAGCCAAGAGTGATTTAGGAGCTAAGTAAGTAGCACCAAGAGATCACTGAAATGGATCTGTGACCTTAACAATTTGTATTGTTCCATCCCATGGTGCAGATTATAATACATTCATACCTGTCTTCGTATGTCCATCTATAATTTTATTTATTATATGCCTCAGTCCACTACAGTGAGTTGCATCCTGGTCATTCTTTTTATTTCTTCTGGTTTTGTTGTGATTTTACTTTGTTTGCTGTTTTGTTTATTTGATTTTCTGCTCAATTCTTTTTAATTATATTGGATAACAACTTACTAATGGTATTACTCTTTTTGAACAATCAGCTTTTATTTTATTTATTTCTATATTTTTTTTGGTTTCTAGTTTATCTCTTTTCCCCCTAATTTGTTATTTCCTCTTCTGTGTTTATATTGTTTGTTTATTTATTGGTTTTCTAATTTTAAAATTTTATTTAGATTTAATTATTTATTACTATGTCATCTTGTAGTTCAATTAATTTTTCCATTATATATTTAGATATTAAGGCATTTGAAGTGCGTAGGTTTAACATAGATATTTGTTAGCTATGGTTGGCTTTTAACATAATTCAGTTTCCCTGCTTATCTCGATTAAATTATGGATTTTTGTTTTTGCTTTGTCTGAAAGCATTATTGCAAATCCTACTTTTTCAAGTTCATTGAATGCATACCTAAATTAAAAAATAATCCTCCAGGCCCTCATTCATGTTCAACAGATATCTTTGCTTTTAAGGTGTGTTTCTTATAACCAATAGGTTATGGGGTTTTGTTTTCTTATGCAATCTTTCTCTTCTGTTTTAATGGTTTGTTTAATCCATTCACTTTAACTTATGTAAATTAGGTTTATTTTTCCTCCCTTTATCATATATACATAAACACACTCAAATATGTATGTATAACACTAGTTTTATATATGTTTATATGTATATATGTGTGTATGCATGTATATGTATATACACACATTTTCCCCTCTTTTTAAAGAAAATTGTCTCTTCAGTTATTTTTATTTAATATACATTAAAACCACCCTATTCCCACAAGCTATCTTTCCCCCCTTTCTTTGACATGTCCCTTTGTAAAACAAAAAAAGAAAAAGAATTATGAAGGGGCCACTAAGAGGTGCAGTGGATAGAGCACCAGCCCTGAAGTCAAGAAGACCTGAGTTCCAGGCCTCAGATCAAACATTTGACACTTACTAGCTGTGTGACCCTGGGCAAGTCACTTAACCCCAATTGCCTAAAAAAAAAAAGATGTCCCTTTGTCATTCTAAGCACCATATCCCTAAAAATGATAGCCGTTGTAGAGTCCTCATCTTCCATTACAGAATGTCTCTCTTCCTGTTGCACCAAGCATTCTTTAGTGGGATCCCCTCCCCCCATGGGATCTAGATTCCATTTTTTATTTTCTCCTATTTCAAACCCTCCTTCTGCCACTTCACTCAATCTCCCAAAACATTTTCCCCCTGAGAGACCACTATTGTTATATTCTCTTCATCTTTTACCATTGACTTGTTGAGGTTCCATTACACAATCCCCTCTATATTCATCCTTCCACTCACCTTCAAACTTTATCTCATTTTGTAATTTAGGCCCAAAAAAAACTTTGCTTTCCTTATATGCTAGGTATTGTGAAGTGAAGTCTCCGGTGATTCAGATCTGTTCCTCCATTGTTGCTTATATATTTCAGTTTTGCTTTCACTTTTACCTCATATACTTTTAGAAAGAAATCTGAATGGATTTTCTTTTCTTGCTTTAATCTTGTTGCTTGTTTTTATCTCGTTAGGTGTCTATATCATTTTTAGTTTAGTTTTTTTTTTCTTTTATTCTGGGGTAATTTATTTCATTACCTACATCTTACCTTGGTAGCTATATCTATTTTCCTTTCATGTGTTTATATTTTCTAGATTATATGGAAAGGAAATAATTTGCTCACTTGTGTATGTTTGTGCTTTAAATGTCTTTTATTGAATATCTCTTTTTATTGATGAAGTTTCACATTTGTAGGGTATGATGGCTGGGGTTACATTTTCAGGTTTTTTTGCTCTTCAGGAACACATTATTGTGTTCATTTTGTGATTTGTAGTGTATGTAGAATGATCACAAATATACCAACTTATCCTCCCCCAACATATGGAAGAC
>NW_020951391.1:5641814-5663848 GCF_900497805.2 Vombatus ursinus | reverse complement strand
TCCCTCCAAACATATTAGTTACTATAGAGGGGAAAGGGATTAGGCTCATAGCTTAGCTTGTTTCCTATAGAAGATGGGGTCCTGGCTTCAAGTCCAAAACCCCTCTCAGGCTTCCTGGCTTTTCAGGGCTTCCATGACAAAATACTTGGCTATTGAACCTCTCTACCTACAATCTTGACTCCAAGATCACCAAGGTTCAGATTCCTAGTCAGTGAGATTATCTCCAACATCTGAAATGATTTGGTTTACAATGCTTTGCTACTGCAAAATGCATTGATATAGATATATTGTTGAATATGTGTCCTTTTTTTTCTTTTCATGGGATATATAACTAGCACAGGAAACCCTAGGTCAAAAGATATGGACATTTAAGTCATTTAATATTCACATAACTTTAATTCACTTAATTGTAAAATGTCTTTTCCAGAATAATTAGACCAATTCACACCTCCACTAACTACACAATGGTTCAAGACTGATGTGCCCATCTTTCCACACCCCTCCAGCATTCCCAGTTTAAAAAAAAAAAAGGCAATTTTCTGGATGTTCAGTGAAACTCCAAATCTGTTTTCATTTGAATTTATTTTATGGATTTGAAGTGCCTTTCATGTAGTTGTTAATATTTTGCAATTCTTTAAAGAATATTTGTCATTATTTGACCCCTTAACTAATTTGAAATGTCTTAAAGTACTTTTTATATGTTATCTCTCATTTGATCTTTGAAACTGCATGGTAAGGGGGAGTTGGACAAGTATTATTATGCCCATTCTATAAAGATGATGAAATTGAGGGCCAGAGAGGTTAAACAGCTTGTCTGAGGTAACAAAGCAAATGAACTACAGAGCTGGGTTCATAATGAATTCTCTTAACTTTCCTGTGTGCATTCTACTACACCAAAGTAGTTCGAAACTATGAAATGGAAGAGATGTTTTCATTTTTTCCCCTGTAAAAATGAATTAAAGGCAAAATGAACTACCACTCAATAAGCATTTCAATTTCAAATCCAGCAATGTGTGGTTCATAAATATGAACAAGTCAAGAATAATCTTTCCTTTTGTATATCCTTAGAAAAGATCAAAAATCAATGCTGGTTGCCTAAGCAAAGTATCAACCTGCCATCATCTCCTTGCTGACTATGCAACAATACTAATGGTCTTGTAGTGATCTTAAGGCAATGTGGGGATGTCAATAGCATTTGGTTCCACATTTCCTGCTTGCCAGATTCCATCAGCAACCAATTCATAACTTGGGTTTCTGGAACTGGTGCCCAAATGGGCTTTTCTCCATTTAACCACTTAGCTGTCCCTCCCCATGCTCCAATGCTTCTATGATCTTTGTGACAGCTGTTAGGGTGTTTTCTTCTCAATCTACTTTCCCTTTAATATTTCACTCAAATGCCAATGAAAACTTCTTTCCAGTCAAAGAAGTTCAAACCCTTTTTTTCTTTTTCTTTTCTTTTCTCTCCTTTGTCAAGTACAATAGAAAAAAAAACTTATTCCCATCAGGCTAAGCAAATAAGCAATAATTCAAGAATCAAAAGGGCAACTAAAGGACTTTTCAGTTCTACCTTTGGAATGTTTATATATGTTGGTTAATTCCTGAAAGAAATAATGTATTGTGTAAAATATTTATCTTCTGCAAATGTAGTAGTTTAAAATAATGTCATGCTATTACAGGTACAATTGAATAGAAGGCTCTAGGAATTATTCCAGCAACAAAAGGTCTAAATGATTTATGCTTTCTAAATGCATATACAGATCAGAAACATGATCACAATTAAACAGTATTTGCAATTACCAAGCATGTTTTTTCTGTTTGTTTTTGTTTTTGCTTGACAATCAAATAAAACACTCCTGGAAAAAAATCCTCATTCAAAGACAATTGTAAGATTAAAGAACAAAAATCACTATGCTTCTATTAAGGTCCTAACTGAAGAAAAATTATAGGCAAAAGGGACTTTTAGTAAAAGAGTTTGAAACCCTTAACAGCAGGAAAAAAAAGATCAGTGTTATATTTAATGCATATGAAATATTATGGATAAATAGTCAATAGCTAGAACCATAATTAAAAAATATGTGCTTAGAGCAGAGGTCAGGAAGCACACCCTTAGCTAAAGGCAGAAATAGCAGAGTGCTGAGAAGGAAGAACACACATCCCTTGCCTCTGTTAACTTCCTATTTTAAATAATTTTTCTTACCAACTATGTGCTAAGTTCTGTTGTTTCTACTCTTCTGAATAACTAGGAATGCTGTTGATACCCTGGGGCAAAGTAAAAGTGTCCCCACCTTAGTTATAATTCTGTCAACAACTCTAACTACTTGTCAAAATAGCAGACTAGATTCCAACCAAATCAGAATTGCAGTGAAGTTTCAATTATCCAAGAATTGCAGTCAACTTTCAATTATCCAAGGAAGGAGTCTTAGTTTTACATATCAAACACTACTGAAACCAATCTGAAAATCTCATTTCCTGTCTTTCTGAAGAGAGAGAAAATGAAGGGTAAGAGATGACTGATTACTTTATAAACCCAAGTAGAAATAAAAGTGGCTCTAAGAAATATGTGTAAAATACACAATCAGACAGAAGATGTGGGAAATGCATGCCAGAGATTTCAAATTTAATCAGTCAAAAGGAAAAATAAAGGAAAGAAGTACTAAAACAAAGTCCATAAGAACTTAAATTTTACCAGTTCTAATTATCCAGGACACAGTTTTCGTCCTGGTGTTTACATTTTATTTAGCATTTTTAGTTTAATTCTTAGCTCTTCCCAAGCCACTAGAAATGCCTTTCTTAAGGGACAGAAAAGCTCACAGTAACTGAATAATGAATGAAATTTATATTTATCTTTCCTGATTCTTCATTGGGGTGTCTAATGAATGTATTGAATACACTATGGATAACAAAGTAGCCAATAACTATATTGACTCATAAAAGTAACTCAACTCATAAAAAATGTAATAATAGTCAATTTTCAATTAATCAAGGGAGGAACTTTTTTTAATTTTCAGAATATCCTCACCCACTATTATTAAAGTAATTTTGTTTTGAAAATTTCATTAATGTATTATTGTCTGCTATCCAAAAAAGTAATGATATTTTACTGCAACTTAATTGTGTGAAGGTGGAGCAAGTGAGGAAATATGTCTGAATGAAGTGAGTTGAGGAGAAAGAATGAGGGCAGTAAGATGTTGGAAAATGTCTTCTGATTTTTTAGTGAATTATGAGGTGGTTTCCTAAGGTAAAAATATGGGAGGATTGGAGAGGAATAAGGCACCCACAAGTGTTTGTGATATTCCTTGTTGATAGTGGGATAGCAAATCAATTAGGTAGGAATAGAATATTTACCTTGCTGAAGTGAAGCCCCAGTTGAATTTAAGTAAAATTAATTTGCAGTGGACTCATTATCTGCTTTTGAGGTCTACTCTAGGTTTTTCAGCAGCTTATATAAGGGAATAAAGGATGAGGATAGAGGGAATTTGGGGATTTTGCATGGTATAATTGCTTATAGGGCTAAGAGGCAGGGGATTTGAGGGTAGAGAATAATATAGAGTTTGTTCACCAAGGGGTCAAGAGGAAAAATAATATAACTAGTTCTGGTGGGGAGGGGGATGTCCTTGAAAAGAATTGAGAGGCAGAGAGAATTGAGGTTGTGGTGAGGAAGAATAGGGGAAAGGGTGATAAGGCAAAAAGAAGTATGGAATGATACAAGATTGTAATCAGATGAATGAAATTCAGAATTCATGAGAAAGATCAAGTGGTAGAGTGGAAAAGTATATCATGGGAATTTAGTAGATTGAAAACCTAGTAGGTTAAGGTAGCTGAGAGGATATCAATAAGTACATTATAAATCCCTAGAGTGAGGGCAGAAGATAGGCAGGAGATAAATACTGTGATCAAAGCATTTAACTTACGGAAGAAAGATAGGAAATATCTTGAACATTCGAAAAAACAGCCATTGGGATCTGTATTAAGTAATACTTTGGGATTGCTTGAACCTCAAAAGAAGAGAACTTCTTTAGTGAGGGTGGTAGAGGGAGAGAAAGTATATCCAGTTATGGAAAGGATGTCAAGTGAGGCAGTGTCATTAGAAGGAAGTCATGTCTCAGTAAGTTCCAGAAGATAGAAAGACGTGAAAGAGAAAAGTCTAAAATGAAAATAATTATGTTAATTATAAAACAAGCATTTCCAAAGAGTATAGCAGAAGGGACAGATAGATTGGGTGAAATGGGGAAATATGTTTGAGGTGGAGAGATGTGAAAAGGCAACAAGTTAAAGATGGGAAATGGGTTTTGTATATTGGTATCCATCCAGAAAACATGGGGAGACTAACCCTAGAAGGAACATCAGATTCTATTTATCCATGCTACTCTCTTAATTAGATGATCTGAAACTGGGGCATATCTTTACTTATTAGAAAGTGCACTTATTGTCAATCACAATTTTGAAGTCATTCAAGTTCATTATTGCATAGGCCTTTGGTCTCAAACTCAAATGTCATTTTTAAAGCATAGCAAATCTAATCTATTGCCTTAACATTACACATAAAGAAAATGAGGCCCAGAAAGTTAAGGGACTTACTAGTAACCAAACAGGCACTATTTCACATTGAATTCCAGACAAAAATATTGAAACTTATTCATTTATGGGATATTTATGTATCTGTGATATGATTGTTTTAACAAATTGAGAAACAGAAGAACCTGCAATCACTGTGATCTAAACAAGAAAAATATGAATGGGATTTTACCAAATTGAATTTGGTCATGTGGAAAATTCCACTAGTTACATCATAGCCACAATTATTATGCAAGGTAACAGAGAACAATTACAGGATTTCAGTCAAAAGAATAATCCAAGAACCAGATTTCTTTTCTTTTCTTTAATTAGGTTGCTAAATTGGTAGATCAGGTGAATAATATAGACATATTCAACGTAAGTTTTTGCAAGATATTTTGCAATTGTTTTTGTGAAAATGGATGACAAAATGGTGGATATAGAATTGTGGAACTGGGTCAAATCAGGACTGTTTGAAAGTCCAGACTCAAAGAGTAGGCATCAATGGCTCCATATCAAATTGGAAAGAGTCTCCATAGATTAGGCTCAATGCTTGGCCATTTGCTGTTGTGATACATTGTTTGTTTCTTTTATCCCCTTCCCAGAGTCTTGACCATCCCCTAGAGCCATTTGTAGAATGGCAGGTTGTACAGTCTTTCATTTCATTGGTATAGGATATGTTGCCATTGATATACTACCTTTTCAACCTTATTATACATTATTCCCCTTCACCTACTGTCAAACTGATACTGAGACCAGTGAAATTGACTTGTTATTATTTCTCACGCATGAAACTGGAGCTCCCTTTTCTATGTCTTTGCATTCACCATCTTCCATGTCTTAAATGCACTTATCTCTCCTCTCCATCTGTGGGAATCCTTAGTTTCCTTTTAAGCTCACATCAAAGGTCACCTCCAACATGAATATTTTCTTCATTCCTCCAATAGCTAGTGTCTCCAACAAATTACTCTATACTTATTATGTGTGCACAAATATATATATATATATATATACAAATATTATATGTTATGCATATGTGTATGCATAGACATATGAATATTTCACATACAAATAGTTTCTCCTGATTGAATGTAAGTGCTTTGAGGGCAGGAATCATTTCATTTTTGTCTTTATATCCATAGCACCTAGCTAAATTGCTGGCACAAATTAAGTTCTTAATAGATTGATTCAGGCAGTCCTATATTTCTTATTCCTTGGATACTAAGATTGCTTAGCAGGATTCTCTGCCTTTGCTGAAGGTTCAGATAATGAATGTAAGTATTACATCATCATCACTTGTCATAAAACTTGTCCCTATCTAAGCTCTTATGAGGTGGAGATAAAAGTAGATTGTAAGTTCCCTTGAGCCATTTTCTTGGATAAGATATGCACTACCTGTGATTCTCTAAGTCTTATCTATTTTCTGATACTCCAATTCACAAATCAACAGTAACTAGGACTCTTACCAACCAGCATTTATTGACACCATACTTTATGTGCTTGTACATGTGTACATACACATACATGTATGTTTATATATGCATACAGATGTGTTTTTTTGGCATATATAAAATATATATCTATATATTGGATAGATAGAGATAGATTCCTACAGACGGTAAGCATGTTTTCATGAAGAAAATGGTAATAGCAAAAGTTATACCTTGAAAATTCAGAAAAAGTCAAAGCTAAGGTTCTCATTAATTTCATTAATTTCTCATATTTTCCACACACAACTAAAGTCAGCATATTCGCTATAAGGAAAAGGAATCCTAACTGTAAGAAAGATCTTTTCTTATTTGATAACCAATGACTCAATTTTTAAAATTTAATTTTATAATTTTTAATTAATATTTATTTTCTCTCTCCTTCCTCCCCATGCCACTCAATAAACACACCAAAATTGTTGAGGGGAAAGGAAAGGAAACTCATGTACCAAATATGTCTAGTCAAGCAAGTCAATTCCCTCTTTGGACATATCCAAAAACTTATGCCTCATTCTGCATTTTGAGTCCCTTACCTCTCTGTCAGGAGGTGGTTATCATGATTCATTACTTGCTTCTTCAGAATTCTGGCTTATCATTGCCTTCATCAAAGTTCCAAAATCTTTCAAAATTATTTTTCTTTATAATGTTGTTGTCATTGTATAAATTGTTCTTATTCTGATCTCTTCACTCTGCATCAGTTAATAAAGGTCTGTCCAGTTTTCTCTGAAACTGTTTCATCATTTCTCATAAAGCAATATAATATCTCATAACATTATATACCATAATTTCTTTAGCCATTGTCCAATAGATGAACATCCACTTAATTTTCAGGGGTTGTTTTTGGTACAACAAAAATCTGCTATAAATATTTGTGTACACATGGGTTTTCCCCCTTTTTTTTATCTTTGGGATATATGCCTAGTCATGGTGTGTCAGCTGGCTAAAGGTATACACAGTTTAGTAAATTTGGGATATAGTACCAAATTGCATTTCTAGAATGGCTGGAAAATACATGTTATCCACCTACGTCTCTTCATTATCTTTTCTAGGACTGCTTTGAAAAGATTGGGTTCTTAACTGTGTTTGGTGTGTGTGTGTGTTTGTGTGTGTGTATATGTATGTGTGTGTGTGTATTGTAGACCACCTTGACACTGATAAAATCTATGAACCTCTTCTCAGATTAATGCTTTTAAATGAAAAAAATGTATATTATTACAAATGTAATTATATTAATATAGAGTTATCTAAATGTTAAAAATAATGTTCATAGACACCATATTAAGAACTCCTGCTTTGAATTTACCATTATGGGTGATTTGAGTCTTATCCACTACTTTTTTCAGTCTGTCTCCAGTACTTTGATCCAGGCCACAGAAACCAAATCGAGAACTGTCCTTTATTCATGCTTTGCTGTTGCCCTTTTCAGAGTAAAAAAACAAAAAACAAAACACAAATCTTAACCAATGGTCCTCCATTCCTTTAACCTTGCTAGGAACAGATTTACCCTTGCTCCACTGATTGCCCCATGAGCTCTTGCCTTTGAATCTGGGAAACCTGAAGTTACTGCTCATTTTTTTTTTCTCACTGGCTTACTCATGTGTGATATTTTTGAAGGATATGACAGAAGACAGAGGGAGAAGTCTACAATACTCTTTTTTTCCTTGCAGACTTCTCCCGCTGTCTTCTGCCATATCCTTCAAAAATGTCACTTTTTGTAGCCACTGATTGTATTTAATTTGCTCTTCAACTCCATCAAATCTAGCCTGATGATCCATAGGCCATCCAGTAACCTCCAGCTCATTTTATTTATTTTTTTTTCTTACAAGGACTCAAGAAGGATTTTATTAATAAATTTATTTATTTTTAGTTTTCAACATTTACTTCCATAAGATTTTGAGTTCCAAATTGTCACCCCATCTCACCCCTTCCCCCAACCCAAGATGGCATGCATTCTGAATATCAGTTTACCTTAGTCTGCCTTCCCTTCTATCACTCCCCTCCTTTTCTTATCCCCTTCCCCTTCTATTTTCCTGTAGGGCAGGATAGATTTCTGTACCCCATTTCCTGTATTTGTTATTTCCCAGTTGCATGTGAAAACATTTTTTTAAACATGTGTTCTTAAAACTTTGGGTTCCAAATTTTCTCCCTTCCTCCCTCTCCACCCACCCTCATTGAAAAGGCAAGCAACTCAATATAGGCTATACATGTGCAGTTATGCAAAACACTTCCATAATAGACATGCTGTGAAAAACTAACTCTATTTCTCTTAATCCTATCCTGCCCCGCTATTTATTCTATTCTTTCTTTTGACCCTGTCCCTCCTCAGAAGTATTTGCTTCTGATTACCCCCTTTCCCAATCTGCCCTCCTCTCTATCATGCCCCTACTCTCTTGTCCCCTTCCCCTCCTATTTTCCTGTAGGGTAAGACAGATTTCCATGACCTATTGAGTTTGTATGTTATTCCCTCCTTAAGTCAAATCTTATGAGAGTAAGATTCACTCATTCTCTCTCACCTTCCCCCATTTCCCCTCCACTGTAAGAGCCTTTTCTTTTCTGGGTTTTTTTTTGTATGAGATAATTTACCCCATTCTACCTCTCCCTTTCTCCTTCTCCTAGGATAATCCTCTCTCACCCCTTAATTTTATTCTCCAGATATGAACCCTTCATCTTCAACTCACCCTGTGCCCTCTGTCTATCTATCTATCTATCTATCTATCTATCTATCTATCTATCTATCTATCTATCTATCTATCTATATACATACATATAATTTTTTTCCCTCCAAGTACCCTAATCCTGACAAAGGTCTCATGAGTTATAAATATCATTTTTCCATGCAGGAATGTAAACAGTTCAACCCTAATAAATCTCTTATGTTTTCTCTTTCATGTTTACCTCTTCATGTTCCACTTGAGTCTTATGTTTGAAAGTCAAATTTTCTATTCAGCTCTGGTCTTTTCATCAAGAATGCTTGAAAGTCCTCTATTTCACTGAATGACCATTTTTTCCCCTGAAGAATTATAGTCAGTTTTGCTGGGTAGGTGATTCTTGGTTGTAATCCTATCTCCTTTGCCCTCTGGAATATTATATTTCATGCCCTGTGGTCCCTTAATGTAGAAGCTGCTAAATCCTGTGTTATCCTGATTGTATTTCCACAATACTTGAATTGTTTTTTTCTGGCTGCTTGTAATATTTTCTCCTTGACCTGGGAACTCTGGAATTTGTCTACAATATTCCTAGGAGTTTTCCTTTGGGGATCTCTTTTGGGAGGAGATCGGTGGATTCTTTCAGTTTCTATTTTGCCATCTGGTTCTAAAATATCAGGGCAGTTTTCCTTGATCATTTCTTAAAAGATGATGTCTAGGCTCTTTTTTTGATCATGGCTTTCAGATAGTCCAATAATTTTAAAATTCTCTCTCCTGGATCTATTTTCCAGGTCATTTGTTTTTCCAATGAGATATTTCACATTGTTTTCTAATTTTTCATTCTTTTGTATTTGTTTTACAGTGTCTTGATTTCTCAATGTCACTAGCTTCTAATTGCTCTATTCTAATTTTTAAGGAAGTATTTTCTTCAGTAATCTTTTGGACTTCCTTTTCCATTTGGCCAATTTTGCTTTTTAGGGCATTCTTCTCATCATTGACTTTTTGGACCTCTTTTGCCATTTGGGTTAGGCTATTTTTTAAGGTGTTATTTTCTTCAGTATTTTTTTTATGGGGGGTCTCCTTTAGCAAGCTGTTAATTTGCTTTGCGTGATTTTCTTGCATCACTCTCATTTATCTTCCCAGTTTTTCCTCTACTTCCCTTACTTGCTTCTCAAAATCCCTTTTGAGCTCTTCCAAGGCCTGGGACTGATTCATATTTTTCTTGGAGGCTTTGGATGTAGGAGCTTTGACTTTGTTTTCTTCTTCTGGTTGTATGTTTTTATCTTCTTTGTCACCAAAATAAAATAATATAGTCTGACTCTTTTTGCACTGCTTGCTCATGATCCCAAGCAATTACTTGAGTTTTAAACTCTTTGTTAAAGTAAGAGTCTGCTTCCAATGTGGAGAATGCACTGTCCCAAGCTTCAGGGGTTTGCACAGCTGTTTTCAGAGATACTTCTAGGGACCTGTAAATTTTCAGTTCTTTCAAGGTGGTATGATAAGGGGCAAGGTGTTTCTTCTCTACTGCCAGAACAAGCTCCACCACCTCCTTGCCCCAGAACTGCCCCTCAGAACTGTGACCCAGATCCAAGCATGGGCAAAGCAAGAGATTCCTGCCTCAGCACTGGCAAAAAAGATCCTTATAATCCCCCTCTACTCAGCCACTCGATTCCCCCTCAGTCTGTGGGCCAGAAGCTCAGGAGGCAGCCAATGCTCGGAGCCGTCTTAGGACTTGTAGTTGAGAGATAGCTTTTCTCTCACCGCAGTCACAGACTTCTCCCACTGACCTTCCAAGTTGTCTTTGGTGGTCATGGGTTGAAAAGTCTGGAAACTGCCACAGCTGCCTGTGATTCAGCCCTCTGAGGCCTGCTCCAGGTTTGCTGTGGCCTGTGCATCCACGCCGAACTGTGCTCCTCTCCCCGCCCGGTGTGATATACCTTTCCGATCCAGGTTGTCTTGGGCTGGAAATTTGTTTTACTCTGTTTTTTTTTGTGGGTTCTGCTGCTTTAGAATTTGTTTAGAGCCATTTTTTATAGGTATTTGGAGGGGTTTGAGGAAGAGCTCAAGCAGGTCACTGCTTTCTCTCCGCCATCTTGGCTCTGCCCCCCTCAAGAAGCCCTCTAGCTCATTATACAGAGTCTGAAGCTACCCATGTTTTATGTTTTTACTTATTAACTTGAAAATTTTGGAGAAGTCTTTGCACATACAACACAAATTTCCCTATTGCTGGGAGGTATTGCCTCTCTAGCCTTGAAAGTATCTCAACATTCACCTCAGGAAAAGGCATATATGATATCAGATTGAGTTCATGGAAGGCTTGGTATTAGTCTACACTGTTTTCTTATTAGCTGCTGTTAGCATAATACCATTTATTAAAGTTACCAGGTGCTGTGCTAAGAACTGAGCATTCAAAGAAGCAAAGACAGTCCCTGCTCTCAAGGAACTCACATGCTAATGGGGGAGACAATATGCAAACAACCACCTACATGCAAAATATATAAAAAGTAAATGGGAGGTAATGTCAGAGGAAAGACATTGCTCAGTCTCACATGGACTATACTAGATTTAGGATTTTGGGTCTAGAGTTGGAAGGGACCTTTTGACTCTATGGATAGTGCTTTGTGTACTATACCTAGATGCTACTTGAAAGGTTCTCCTCAGAGCTGTATAGATGCTTTCTTGAGAAGTCTCTTAACTTGACATATTGAGCTCCTTGTGTTGTCACTGGTAGATTTATAATCATTTCTCAATCCCCAGTTAAATCTACTGACACATATATTAATTTCCTCTTTAATAAATATTTTGCTTTATTTTCAGTGAACTTTCTGGGCAAAGGTATTAAAATTTTTGCTGTCTCTTCATTTTCAGTGAGTAGTCTAGTAGGCAGTTTCCTGACACCCCACCCTACAAAAATGCAGCAGGGAGACTGGCATGTATGTTTGGTAAAAATAAATATAAATATAATAATAATAATAATAATTTACAAAATAAAGTGCTTTGTCTGTGTCCTTATTTGCTTTATTAACTACAATCAATACTCACTTTTGTGGAGGCAATGTTCCTAGGATGCAAAAGTCAAACACTCAGATGTTGATGCATTGAACTTATGTGAAATAGGGGGTTAGTTTCCCACAATCACCAAAAAACTATAATTGTTCCCTAAAGATTGCTGAAAATACACATTTCTATATGTGATCCTTTATAATAAAATATTAATTCTGATAATATGCACTTTTCCTAACATAGTAACCACGAAATAACCCATAAAATGCAGGGGAAAGCAGAGGCAACACTGGACTAGATAAGGAGGAGCTGGGACAGCAATATCAGAAGAACCCCAAGGTAAAAAGGGGAAAGAAGCAACTTGACATCTCTAATCTCCCTTTCAGCTCCATGGTTGGCCTGTTCCCTCATGAAAAGTGCATGCCTTGGGGGTGAGTCAAAGGCCCATGGTCCAAGCTTAGAACTCCCACATTAGGGGTTGGTTTGGCCTGTCTCTGAGGCACTTTCTGGTGGACGGGAGTGGCGGGAGATGTTGTTCTGCTCCACCAGGAAGCTAAGGAACCCAGTGGCATGGACAGCAGGGGAGGTGGGGTGCTCCCTTGGAGCACCTGGAAGAGGGCACATTATGCCTTTCATTTTTTTTTCTCTATTGTGCACAGACATGAATGTGTGAAAATGAGGTTACCAATAAAATCACATGAATATTTGAAGTTGAGAAACTTAAATACCTGAATGTTAAGGATTGACTACATATTGAGCATCCCCAAATTGTACACAACTTCTGCCTCTCCATTATATGCAATATTCATTATCTCTTCCACTGTGGTCAACAGGAACCCCTAAAGAAAGAAGATCCTTATAACGACCCATTTCCATTGCATTTCTTCTGTGCTCCAATGACTGAACTTCCCTGGGGTTATTTCAGTAGCAAATTCATCATAATGTACCATAGCAGTATGACATATGCCAATACTTCATCATGAAATAATGCAATAACAACCAATAGGGGGAAAACTCTGAAATGTTCGGCATGTCATATAAGACAGTGAGTAATGAAATTTGGCCCTTAACATGCCACAGAGGTAAAGATGTAGTGAAAGACTAGCTATTCTGTTGAGGAAGGGGATCCCGGTAGGAAATTATCACTGATTGTCTGGGAAAGAAAGAATATCTCACAGAATCACAGAATTTGAGAGTTGGGAGGGACTTCAGTGGCTAGCTAATTCATACCATACATGAAAAGGATATATTCAGTATAACCAACCTGACAAGTGACCAAATCTCAATAAATCCTGCCATGATAAACAATATGAAATACACTCAGGCTCACCCAATGCTCAATGTTCATGCCTATCTTACTAAGGACAGATAAACAGGTGGTAGTGGGAGCTTGTGGCCGAGATATTTTTTTCTTGTGAAAATGTTGTAAATTGTCCATGTGTTTTTTGTACAATGCATGTTTATATTTGTATATGCTGCATATATATTCACAAGCACAGTTGCACATACAAATAAGCTATATATGTATATATATATATATACATGTATATATGTGTACACACATGTGTGAAATATTGATGGAATTTTCTTAAAAAGAAAAAAAATCAAATACAAGTTCCCACTACCACCCTTGTCACCTCCACTCTTAGTAAGACAGGTATGGATACATCAGGGTGTCAAAGACATAAAAACTAAAACTCAGTCACACCCATCCTTCACATAAGGAGCTATTTCTAGCAATTGGAGATATCTAAGAGCATCATGTGATATCTCGGGTGTTAACAGGTTTTTCCCCTACGTGGAAGTCTTTAAAGAATGCCTGGAAGATCATGTTGATAAATTTAGCAGTTTTTCTGTTTCAGTTATGGGCTGGAATACATGTCCAAGGGAGGAATATTTGGCACTTTTCATCAGATGAAGTCTCCATGGTATTGTGAGGGCTATGAGCAAAAGAAGGGGCAATATAGTGGGTATGGATATTATGGTTATGGAAATCTTTGATGAAAGTATATGTAGTCATGTAGCCCTGATTCTCTCTGGGATTTCCTTCCTTTGTTCTTTAAAGATAGTGATATCCCTGTGAGATGTAGGAAAATGTTAAGAGAAATAGAGAAGGCCATGAATGTCAGATCAATGACTTTTTGTCATTTTTGTGTTAGTGATGCTGCCTCAGAATAAAGCTCACTGTTCCACATAGCTAATGTAGTGTTTCTTATGGCCATAGGTCAAGGACAGCAGCTAGGAGTTGATTAGAAAAGGACACACAGGAAGCCACTGACTTTGTGACTCTAATTCATTGTGAATTAACCACTGAAGCTAGACTTAATATCGTCAAGGCAGAAGTTTCCTGAGGTACAAGGGGGCATTAGAAAAGCATCTCTAATTCATAGGAATTATGCATGAAACTACATGATTGAAGACTAGGAGCAAAAATTGCTCATAAAGATGGTCTCTGGAGATTCTCAACTCTTGAAAGCAAGTGCCGGAGATAAACTATCGGCTAAAGGTATGTGAAGCCACTTAATTTCATTTTTCATTCTGCACTGACAGGGCAAGTTTATTTTATGCTGGCACTTATATTAGTATAGGGAAAATATTTCTGTCAGAAGAAAGTGCATTTTGATAGCATGGGTTTTAGATGTCCCAGTAAAAAACTGGTCATTAATATTCACACAATACCCCCACCTTTAGCATCTGTGGCTAGAATTATGGGAAACTTGTGTTTCAAATATATTTAGTTGGGACTCCTAAAAGAAGTTGCCAATGTCCTTGATCAGAATTTGTAATATATTCTCTTTTATAAAAGTGCTTTATGTCATATATCCCCTTTCTTTTAAATGGACTATCATTAACCTTTCCATCTTCAAAGTTGACTGCCTTCCCCTCTCATGGATACTCATTCACAGGACTCCTACCTGTGGAAATAGGAAGCATATATATTTTCTAATATTCAATAGATAACTTTTAATATTTTACTTGTTTCAATCTTCAGGGATTTTTTTTAGTGATTATTTGAAAGTATATATCATAGTGTAGAAATCTGGGGTTATGGTCAAGACACCTTGCTTTGACACTTAATAGCTAAGTGTATAACCATTGATATGTCACCTAAACTATCTGCTCCATATCTTCCTTATCTGGAAAATGGTATTCATATTACTTTTTCTACTTCCTTCAAAGGACTGCTTGATGGAAAGTGATAATGTGCATGTACAATGTACGTATGCATTCAAGTATGCATACTTGTGTATGTGTGCACACGTGTCTTCATGTGTGCATGTTTATTGTGTGAATATAACAAGCATATACATGATAACAACTTTATGTGTTTATATTGATTTGTGTGTACACATGCATATATGGATATGTATTCATAATAACATAGATACAAACTCATTATATTAGGTTATTGGTACAAGCAAATATAGGCAAACACAAATGCAAATGTGTCTATATTTTATTTATACACACATGCATGATACATGCATGTATGTATATATAATATGTACATATATGTGTGCATTATGTACATGCCCTTATATGATCATGACAAAAGACATTGGTCTTTTTTTAAGAGTGAAGGCTAATTGCTCAGGGCTGAACCATGGAATTTGGCAGCAAATTGTAGGATGCTGCTTAGTAACATGCTTCTTCATATGTGTCTATGTGTAAATCCTCATTCTTAGATCATTCCACTTAAGGCATATATGTATATATGTATGTATCTTTAAACACATCTGTATCTATATATCAATATGTTAATATATCGCTACAGATGTGTGTATGTATGTGTATGTGTATTCCAAATCCTCAGTTAAGAAAACCTCATTCCATTAAAAGACAATAGTTGTTCTGGGTAGATCCCTGAAGAAATGAAAATGTGTTACATTCTCACCTACATAATCACTAGAAGAATTAAAAAGGTGTCATTCCTCTCATAGAAAAGAAAACTAAAAAAAAAGAAAAATGATTAGAAAATTTAGATATAATAACTAGACATCGCCACTGATTGATTGTTAATCATCACTCCTCGTCTGCTTTGGCACTCACCTATTTACACAGAGTTTCACACATATAACAGCTGCTTCTAAGTGGTTGTTGGATTGAATTACTGAATATTTGAAAAGGGACAATTTGACCTAAAACTGATTGGATTGGTATTGCATAAATTCGGTAACCCTAACATAGGCCAGACAATGAAGCGTACATGCAGCATGAGTCATTCAAGAATTAGTTATTACACTCTTATTATGTGCCAGATACTGTGCTAAGCACCAGGGATACAAAGAAAATTGAACATAGTTCCTGTCCTCAAAGAATGTAATTGTGGTGGCAGCATGCAAATAAATAGACATAAATAAGATATATTCAGTACAGATGGATGGTAACCTTAGTGGGGAAGAGTATGGCAGAAGAGTAATACATAAATGGTCTGTTACCTAAGGTGTGGTGTGAACTATCTTGAAGGGAACCAGGGAAGATGGGAAGCAGATGTGAAGAGAGAAATAGTCCTGGCATGGGGGATAGCCAGTGCAAAGGCGCAGAGATGGGAAATGGATTTCCCTATGTAAGGTACACTAAACAAACTAAAAAGGCTGGCTTGTAGAGGATGTGATGGGGATTAAAGTTTAAGAAGACTGGAATGTTGGGAAAGGACCTTGTTATGAAAAACTTTAAATGTCAAACATAATAGCCTTAATATTTGATTCTGGGGGTGACTGTGAACTACTAAAGCTTATTGATTAGGCTAGTGACACAGTCAGACATGGGCTTTAGGAGAATCACTGTCATAGAATCATAAATGCTATAATGGAGGAGTCAGATGGATTCTAGAGAGCTCTAGCCTTTGGCTATAACAAGTTTTGATAACCTAAATCACATATCCTTGTCTTATAATGAGGAAAAAAAAGTCTGAAATCAAAGTCCTGGAATTGTTGTTCAGTCATGTTTGGCTCTTTGTGACCCCACTTGGGATTTTCTTGTCAAAGATACTGGAGTGGCTTGCATTTTGATCTCCAGTTCATTTTACTGAATGAGGAAACTGAAGCAAACCGGGTTAAGTGACTTGTTCAGGGTCACACAGTGATTTAAATTTGAAATCTTTCTGATTCCAAGTCCAGTGCTCTATCCAATGAGTCCTGGAGTGTCCTTGACTTAAATCCCACCTTTGACACTTCCTGATTTTGTGACCATGGACAAATTTGAGCCTCAGTTTCATCAGCTAAAATAGTGACCATAATTTTCTTACCTGTATCATATGGTTGTTGTGGAGAAAATACTTTGCAAAAGTAAAACATTGGCATTTTCCTCTAAAAAATACCCAACACTAAAGTTATGGATTATTTTCCCCACTTGGGCAGAATGTCAGTAACTGCTTTAACCATTACACACCCAGACATCTTTTTAAATCAACTTTCATTTTTTTAGAATGTCTGAAATCTGACTCATTGTTGTGACTGCAGTACTTTAAAAAATGCATATGTCTAGTCCAATAATTTGTTTTGGTCCTCTGGATGTTGGCCACGATTTGACTTAAATCAAGTAAATAGAAAAGTGGGAATAACTTCTGCCTTGCAGCAATCCATTAGGGACAATTTCATCACTTAACCTTCCCTTGTTAAAAATGAATCTTAAGAGCATTTTTTTCCTAATTCTTTAGAGTCAAAATAGCAAAGCATTATCACTGACCATCAATCAAAAGAAATACTAAAAACAAACAAAAAAATCTCTGGATAAAAGCCTCTTTCATAATTCACATAGTGAGTTTGAAGAAACCCAAGGTATATGTAATCAAATAATTAATTATAAATATATTTTTAAAATATTGTGAAGTATTATTCTTTTATTTTATGGAATCTATTTTATTAATGAAGAGAAGGAAAGGAAAGATAGGATGTGTTTTATTTAATTGTAATTATAGAGGGAACAAAACTCCCAGATGCAGAAACTCATCTACTAATGAAGATCAACACCTTGTTTATAGCTTATAGTCTAAGAGAGTACTCTACAGCACTGAGTAGTTAAAGGATTTGCCCATACTTGAGACAGCTAGGTGGTGCAATGGATGGAGTGCTGGGTCTGGAGTCAAAAGACTCATCTTCCTGAGTTCCAATTTGACCTCAGACACTTACTAGTTGTGTGACTCTGGGCAAGTCATTTAATCCTCAACTACAAAATGAACTAGAGAAGGAAAATGGCAAACCACTCCAGTATCTTTGCCAAGAAAACGCCATATGGGGTTTTATGCTTCTCACAAACTGAAGTGAATACTGGTCACTTCCCAAATTGTTCTCTTTTTAAACTACTGTTCATATTCTAATGTGTCTGATATTTATCTAGGTCTACTAAAGTCCTATTATGATGAATCAATGAAGTCATAAAGTTGACCCTGGTTCTTGATGGCTATGACAAGAGAATACAAATTTAGGCATGTCCTAGCTAGACAAGTGTTGGATATGGGTTCAGTAGCTAAATCCAAGTCAGCCATCCAAGGACCTCTCTAACTTGGTGAAATTGATTGTGAGGTGAGCTTCCGGGTGAGGATGATTTTAGCTATGACAACTCATGAAGGTAGTCTGTGAAGTCATAGATATGGTTTAATATGCTTTTGGGGAGGGAGGACCCACAATGATGAAATCATAGAATCTTAAAAAGTCATATTCATATATATATGTATATATGTGTACATACATGCAAATATACATGTACATATGTATGTATGCATGCGTGTGTGTGTGTATGCATATTGTGGTTATGGTTTGTCCTTTGTTCTCGAAGAGGACCATGACATCAAGGAGGTGATGCCATGATATGCAAGTAAATTGGATTACAGTGAGGGAGAGGTATGCAAAGTCACCAGCTTCACTTTCTCCTCCAGAGCCATCTGGGTCCAGTGGCCAGATATAGATCAAGTCAACTGGATATGTCCCAGGATGCAGTGGGAGACCTTGGCCTTTTTAAGCTAAGGTCTTTCTGAGTTGTCACTTTGACTGAGGCAGCATCCATTCAGTGATTAAGGTCGTTTGAGAAGTGAGCCAAGGGATGGCCCCTTTAATAAATATGTAAGTACACACACACACACACACACACACACACACACACACACACACACATATCAAACCAAGACAGGAGACTCACAACATTGTTTCTGGCCAAAAGAGAAACAATTACTATTTACATTCACTCTGAGCCATCAGGGCTCAAAAAATAACCATTAAGTGGTAGTTGGGCAGGAACCTATTGTTGACCAATCAATGAGAGCTAGAATGAATTGGGTTTTTGGCATGGTCTTATCTAGCTAGTAAACCCCACAATATCACAATATCAAAGTAGGCTTCAGCCATCAAAATTTACCTTCCTTTGGGCAGAGTATCCTCAGGTAAGGGCATGAATGATGAAATCCTAGAACTTTAAAAATTCATATATATATATGTGTGTGTGTGTGTGTGTGTGTATACACACATACATATGTGTACATGTGTATACATACCACACACACATATACATATACATATGTATATGTATATGTATGTATGTATATGTGTATATGTTTTAAAAAGGTGACATCAGGAAGGTGATGCCCCATGACTTGCAAGTGTATTGGATTTAAGTGAGGGAGTGCTGGGCAAAGTCACCAGCCTCACTCTCTCCTCCAGAGCCATCTGGATCCAGTGGCAAGGTATAGATCAGGATAGTCCTCTTCCAGAATGAAGGATAAACAACAACCTGAGAGTAGTCTGAGCTGCCCCACTGGGGACCCAACTGACCAGTTCCAGTTAGGCATTGCAGCTCTTTCTTTCTTTCTTTCTTTCCTTCCTTCCTTCCTTCCTTCTTTCTTTCCTTCCTTCCTTCCCTTTCCTTTCCTTCCTTCCTTCCTTCCTTCCTTCCTTCCTTCCTTCCTTCCTTCCTTCCTTCCTTCCTTCCTTCCTTCCTTCCTTCCTTTCCTTTCCTTTCCTTCCTTCCTTTCCTTTCCTTTCCTTCCTTCCTTTCCTTTCCTTCCTTCCTTCTTTTCTTCCTTCCTTCCTTCCTTTCCTTCCTTCCCTCCCTCCCTCCTTCTCTCCCTTCTTCCTTTCCCTCTATCCTCATAGGGCATCATACCCTTACCTGGAGGTGCTCTGCCCAAATTTTGATTGCTGAAACCTAACAAAATATCTTGGGGTATATCTTTAGGATATTGAATATCTTATTTCTTAAGGACCATGCCTTAAACCTAAATCATTCTGGTTGTCATTGATTGGCCAACAATAGGTCCCAGCCCAACCCTCTCTTGGTCATTGTTTGGGCCCTGATGGCTCAGAGTGAGTGTAAATAGCAATTGTTTCCAGAACCCCTGAGAGTCTTCCCCTCCTAAATTGATTTTTTTTGACTAGGTATAAGAGGGCATTCTTTGCCTCATTTCTTACCTAGTCTTAATCACTGAATGGGCATTGCCTCAGTCAAATTGAGACCTGGAAAAGACCTTAGCTTAAAAAAGCCAAAGTCTCCTACTGCATCTGGAGCCATCTCCAGTCATCCTGATCTATTCTTTGCCATTGGACAGAGAAGGCTTCAGAGGAGAGAGTGAGTCTGCTGACTTTGCATAGCCTTCCCTCACTTAAATTCAGTTCACTTGCTAGTCATGTCATCACCTTCCTGATGTCATGGTCTTCTTTGAGAATGAAGGACAAACAACAACAACAACAACAACAACAACAACAATAACATGTTTTTAAAAACAATTTTAATGCAATCTTTTTTGTTTGTAAATTGCCAAATTTCTCCTAGTCTCCCTCTCCTCCCCTATATTAGACAGCTGTCCCACATTAAAAAAAATAAATTTTTGAGAAAAAATAGGGTAAAAAATCAGCAAAACCAATCAATACATGGGGAAAG
Organism: Vombatus ursinus; assembly: GCF_900497805.2. NCBI lineage: Eukaryota > Metazoa > Chordata > Mammalia > Diprotodontia > Vombatidae > Vombatus > Vombatus ursinus. Next base: position 5,643,288 of record NW_020951391.1, on the reverse strand, counting down.
TCTGAAAGTATAGTTAATCTTCCACGCCTGCGGACCTCCCAATTCCATTTAGCAATGGGGGAAGTATCTTCTAATATCTCTTCTTCAGGGCAATGCTTGTTCTTTAAATTCTATAACATTAACTTTCCATTGTTTTAATGGGTGTTTTTCTTCCCATTTTCATTGACTCTGCTTACTTCACTATGTGTCAGTTCATGTAAGTCGTTCCATACTTCTGTAGATACAACATAATATTCTATTGCGTCACATACCAACAGCTTTTTAGGTATTTCCCAGTCAATGTATATCTACTTTCTTTCCAGTTCTTTGCTACTTAAAAAAAAAGTGCTACTATAAATATTTTGGGTATCAATTATCTCCTTGGAATATATGTCTAGATGCCTAGTAGAGGAATGGCTGGTCAAGGAGTAAGAGTCACTTTATTTGCACAATTCCAAATTGTACTCCAAAATGGTTGTGTTGATGCACAGTTTCATTGTCAATGCACTAATATATCTATCTTCCCATAACCTCTTCAACAGACTTTTCCCATATTTTGACATTATTGCCAATTTTCTTTTTTGTATTTATTTTTGTATTTTTTATTTTTTAAAAATGTATTTATTTTTAGTTTTCATCATTTACTTCCACAAGATTTTGAGTTCCAAATTTTCACCCCACCTTGCCCCTCCCCCCACCCCAAGATGGCATGCATTTTGAATACCCCTTCCCCTTCTATCTCTCTCCCGTTTCTCTTATCCCCTTCCTCTTCTATTTTCCTGTAGAACAGGATAGATTTCTGTACCCCATTTCCTGTATTTCTTATTTCCCAGTTGCATGTGAAAACATTTTTTTTAAACATGTGTTTTTAAAACTTTGGGTTCCAAATTTTCTCCCTTCCTCCCTCCCCACCTACCCTCCCTCATTGAAAAGGCAAGCAACTCAATATATGTTATACATGTGCAGTTATGCAAAACACTTCCATAATAGACATGCTGTGAAAAACTAACTCTATTTCCCTTAATCCTATCCTGCCCCCCCATTTATTCTATTCTTTCTTTTGACCCTGTCCCTCCTCAGAAGTATTTGCTTCTGATTGCCCCTTTTCCCAATCTGCCCTCCTCTCTATCATCCCCCTACTCTCTTGTTCCCTTCCCCCCCTATTTTCTTATAGGGTAAGACAGATTTCCACACCCAATTGAGTGTGTATGTTATTCCCTCCTTAAGTCAAATTCTATGAGGATAAAATTCACTCATTCCTTCTCACCTTCCCCTGTTTCCCCTCCACTGTAAGAACTTTTTCTTTTCTGTTTTTTTTGTGAGATAATTTACCCTGTTCTACCTCTCCCTTTCTCCTTCTCCTAGTATAATCCTCTCTCACCCCTTAATTTTATTATCCAGATATGAGCCCTTCATCTTCAACTCACCCTGTGCCCTCTATCTATCTATCTACCTATCTATCTATCTATCTATCTATCTATCTATCTATCTATCT
>NW_020951391.1:5628546-5641804 GCF_900497805.2 Vombatus ursinus | reverse complement strand
TCTACCTATCTATCTATCTATCTATCTATCTATCTATCTATCTATCTCTCTATCTATCTATCTATCTATATATATATATATATATATATATATAATTTTTTTCCCTCCAACTACCCTAATACTGACAAAGGTCTTATGAGTTACAAATATCATCTTTCCATGCAGGAATGTAAACAGTTCAACCTTAATAAGTCTCTTATGATTTTTCTTTCCTGTTTTCCTCTTCATGTTCCACTTGAGTCTTGTGTTTGAAAGTCAAATTTTCTATTCAGCTCTAGTCTTTTCATCAAGAATGCTTGAAGGTCCTCTATTTCACTGAATGACCATTTTTTCCCTTGAAGAATTATACTCAGTTTTGCTGGGTAGGTGATTCTTGGTTGTAATCCTATCTCCTTTGCCCTCTGGAATATTATATTTCATGCCCTGTGGTCCCTTAATATAGAAGCTGCTAAATCCTGTGTTATCCTGATTGTGTTTCCACAATGCTTGAATTGTTTTTTTCTGGCTGCTTGTAATATTTTCTCCCTGACCTGGGAACTCTGGAATTTGTCTACAATATTCCTAGGAGTTTTCCTTTGGGGATCTCTTTCGGGAGGAGATCGGTGGATTCTTTCAGTTTCTATTTTGCCATCTGGTTCTAAAATATCAGGGCAGTTTTCCTTGATCATTTCTTGAAAGATGATGTCTAGGCTCTTTTTTTGATCATGGCTTTCAGATAGTCCAATAATTTTTAATTTGTTTAATTTGTCAGTTGTTTTTCCAATGAGATATTTCACATTGTTTTCTAATTTTTCATTCTTTTGGATTTGTTTTACAGTGTCTTGATTTCTCATAAAGTCACTAATTTCCAATTGCTCTATTCTAATTTTTAAGGAAGTATTTTCTTCAGTAATCTTTTGGACTTCCTTTTCCATTTGGCCAATTTTGCTTTTTAGGGCATACTTCTCCTCATTGGCTTTTTGAGCCTCTTTTGCCATTTGGGTTAGGTTATTTTTTAAGGTGTTATTTTCTTCAGAATTTTTTTTGTGGGGGTGTCTCCTTTAGCAAGTTGTTGACTTGTTTTTCATGATTTTCTTGCATCACTCTCATTTCTCTTCCCAGTTTTTCCTCTACTTCTCTTATTTGCTTCTCAAAATTCCTTCTGAGCTCTTATAAGGCCTGAGATTAATTTATATTTTTCTTGGAGGCTTTGGATGTAGGAGCTTTCGCTTTGTTTTCTTCTTCTGGTTGTATGTTTTGATCTTCTTTGTCACCAAAATAAAATAATATAGTCTGACTCTTTTTGCACTGTTTACTCATGATCCTGGCCAGTTACTTGAGTTTTAAACTCTTTGTTAAGGTAAGTGTCTGCTTCCAATGTGGAGAATGTACTGTCCAAAGCCTCAGGGGTTTGCACAGCTGTTTTCAGAGATACTTCTAGGGACCTGTAAATTTTCAGTTCTTTCAAAGTGGTATGATAAGGGGCGAGGTGTTTCCTCTCCACCTCCATAATAAGTTCCACCACACCAGCACTCCTCCTCACTCCAGAGGAGCGCCTCAGAACTGTGACCCAGATCCAAACATGGGCAAAGCAAGAGATTGCTGCCTCAGCACTAGCAAAGAGATCCCTGCAATCCCCCTCTGATCAGCCACTCAATTCCCTCTCAGTCTGTGGGTCGGAAGCTCAGGAGGCAGCCACGGCCCGCACTTAGGACTGGTGACTGAGACCTAGCTTCTAACTCTCACCACAGTCACAGACTTTTCCCACTGACCTTCTAAGTTGTCTTTGTTGTTCATGGGTTGAGAAGTCTGGAAACTGCCACAGCTGCCCGCGATTCAGCCCTCTGAGGCCTGCTCCAGGTTTGCTGTGGCCTGCGTGCCCACAAGGAATTGCGCTCCTCTCCCTGTCCGGCATGATATACCTTTGGGATCAACCATCCGGGTTGTCTTGGACTGGAAATTTGTTTCACTCTGTCTTTTTGTGGGTTATGCTGCTTTAGAATTTGTTTAGAATAATTTTTTTACAGGTATTTGGAGGGGTTTGGGGGAGAGCTCAAGAAAGTCACTGTTTTCACTCTGCCATCTTGGCTCAGCCCCCAACCCATTGCCAATTTTCTAGGTGGAAAGTTATATCATAGGGTTAGATTGATTTGGATTGCTCTTATTATTAATGAACTGAAGCTTTATTTTATATCATTATTAAGAGTTTTTTAAAATACTTATTGTTCATATCAGAAATATTTGGATTTATTTAGATATCTTGATAGCTATCTTCCTTTCAGTTTTATTATATTTCCTGTTGATTTATCTACTCACTCTCAAGGTTTTTAACTGAGGTTGTTTTTTTTTTCCTACTAAGATCCTTGGTAGTTTCAGTCTCTTTTCCTCTTTTATATTCATTTCACTCACTTTGTGACCTCCACATTTAGTAGATCCCCTAAGGACTGGACCTCAAAACTGATTCAGCTTCTGCCCACATTGGAGAATTCACATTTTCTCAGCTTCTTTCCTTGGCCCAAATGATGTCTAGGCAACAAGGGAAATATTACTGTCCCAGCTTAGTGTCAGTCCCCTTTCCTTCAGGCCTGGTTCAATCCCACATAAATATGGACACTTTGCCTTATTTTCCTCTGTTCTTCACTTCTTAATCCAATTGCTGCTGTAATGTGCTGCTAGCCCAGACAGAGCTTTCCTATATCCCTCTCCTCTACAAGGTGCTAAACAGAGGTAAAGTCTGCTGCTTTTCCCAAAGAATGATGGGGATAGGGGAGGGCAGAGGCAGGGTATTTTGCTAGAGACTGAAGCAGCATCAAGGAAATTTCTTAGTGGAACCTAGAGAATAAGACTATGGGTTCAATTTTTCCACCCTTCCAGATCTTATTGGCTGGTAGGGTAGGGGGTACTAAGAGAACACATTAGGGATTGTAATTCTCAGCTATTAATTAATAGGATTTTTAAATTTTAGTAGACTTCTTACTGCTAGGACCTTGAAGAGAAGCTACAATTACTATGGCTCTTTTTCAAACTTCTTATTTTTGAGAAGTTTGGAGAATTCTTGAAGACTAGAGAAAATGTCTATTACTCCATTTTTGTTCATATGATCTGGAAATTCAAATTTGCAAATGTTTTGTCACGCTTAACACAGTATAAAGTTATGGAGGACAGGGACTTTGCTTTTCATAGATTTTCTAATGTTTGTTTAGCACAGTCAGCATTCAATTTTTGGTGAATGAATAAATCAGGAAGTAAAAAAAAATGATTTCCCAAGACAATCTTTAAAACGTTATCTTTTTTTTCCTTTTTTTTTTCATTGATTTCAAGAAACTACCATCATAGAAATTTCTTCCACCATGGCAAGTCAGCAAGTTGTTTGTATCATGTAGTTATAGAAAATCATCTTAGGGCACTGAAGGGTTCAGTGTTTGCTCGTGGTCATACTTTTAGTATTTATCAGAGACATGACTTAAACTTTGGATTTTCTTATTCCAAAGTAGAGTTTCTAGATATTGTTCCAAAATGTTTCTCACAAGGTAGTTATGGTGATGGTATCATTAAGAGGCAAGGTCCTGAGCTGAGAGGGTGAGAAGGTCATGGGAGCTTGAAGAGGAATGAAATGGTTTGGAATAGTAGCTTTGGTAAGTGAGATAGTGAATTGTCAGGGATGTATATAAGGTTTGCCTTGCTGCATTCAGATCTTCGTTGAGATCATGTAGCCTAAATTTGTCATACAGACAGCATAGTTTAGCAATTTTCTCTAACTCTGTTTATTAACTCATGAACAGAGTGAAGGCAGAAGATCATACAAGTAAGCTATATCTTTAAAACAAATATTCCTTTGTAAAACTATGTAGGCTATTAAGTGGTTAAATGGAACTGGGATAGAAGGGACCCTTAAACCCAGGGAAATACCATAAGTGGTTACTTGTGCCAATAGTAGTAAGACTAGATACTGAGCCCCTTAAGGGTGCCAGAAAACTTGAAAATGAGGTGAAATGTAAACATACCTGACCTTCGAGCAGTTGGGATCAGAGAAGACTGTATGATACATAAATAGGATATGACTGGTGTAGATAGACTAGACTGGTATAGAGTAGTATAGATATAGACTAGATGGATAGATATTGATATAGATATCCTTATCTATAGATCTAGATAAGGGTATGACTAGCATATCTATCTATCTATCTGTCTAAATCTATATCTCCATTTCTGGATTCTAGATAGATAGATATAGATATACTAGTCACATCCTGGTCTATCTATCTATATCTATATCTATACATATATATACATATATTTCTATCTCTATCATCTATCTATACTAGTTAATTTCATCAAAAATAATTAAACTGATAGGAGATGATGAGGTCACAAAGAGAGTGAGAGTATATAGAGAGTAGAACTCTCAAGGAAGAAATCTGGGAATACTCACAGTTACTTTGCATACCTTGCTCTTTTTTTCTTCTTTTATTTTACCCTAAGAATTTTCTAGCATTCATCAATATATATTCTGAAACATGGTATAACCATGACTCCACTCCATCTCAAATAGTCATCTAGTCATTCCTCCTCAAATTCAAGCTCTAGTATTTCATAAACTTTTCCTGAAGGATGTTCTTAAACAGACATCTTGCCTTCTGTCATATTTTTCCTGAGAAAGAGGTCATAATGTAACTGGAACAAAGCTTGATAAAAGTACAATATTTAGAGTTCAATAGCTGTGCTCATTGCAAAACATAGCTCCTAGTTTCCTTTCTTCACGCAAAACAGAAGCACTCCTATAGAAATAAGAAAATTTGATGATGTAAGAATGACCTCCCACATGGTGGGGGTGAAATTTGCACTGTCGTACCCATTTGGAACCCCAGTCCTAACCAAGAGTGTATTTCATTTGATTTGTGAGTGCTCAGAAGTGAACTAAAGCAGCTCCAATTCAGAGATGTGGAAGTTTTGGGCTTAACAATAGAATTAGCCAAACTTTGGCTCTGAGTATAACTTTACACAGCAGGGTGAAAAATGATTTTTATACTTTTTAGCTGACACAATTGTAGGTTGGATGTCATCCATTACCTGGTTTGAAATAAAAAAAAAAACTAAGATTTTTTTTTCTTTTGACTATATATAAAAAAGCAGCAACTGCCCCCCAACTGGCCCTGGCACAGAGTAACACACGTTTCCTTTTCCATGAAAGCACTGCTACCACATCAAAGCTAACAGGGAAGTCTCATCCATCACAGAATTTTGAAAAGGAGCATAGTCAGAGAAGAAGTAAAAAAATGTATTACCTTTATTTCCACTTGAGGCTAACAGTGAACAGCACCAATGTCATTCTGACACAAGGCTAAGACAAAAGTTTAGAATAATGTTCACTTAAAGTCATCATGAAATATAGGTTAATTACATCTCTTGTCTTTAAAAAAAATCATGATTTGTTCATAAGTTATGCCAGTAGGGAGGTAAGAGAATAAACATTTATATGCCAAGCTTTCTGATAAGTGTTTTCTGCTTTGTTTTGTTTTGGTTTTAATATTATCTCATTTGATCTTCACAAAAACCCTGCAAGGTCAGGACTATTGTTATCGTCATTTTGTAGTTGATGAAACTGAGGCAGACTTGTCCAGGATCACACAGATACTAAGTTCCTAAAGTTGGATTTGAACTCATCTTCCTTATTGTAGTTGGAGTGCTTTATGCACTGTGCCACCAGCTGCCTCCTGGGTCATGACCATTTGCTACCTCTGCCTGCCTCACAAATGGAGAAAGGGACCAAAACATTAACTGAGCTCCAGATGGATTTCTCAGTTCCCACTTTCTACTGTCATAACTATTGCTATTATTAGATCTTGTTCTTAGCTACATATGAACACTTTCCTGAGAACTGTTTGTTAAGAGGACTTGTCTACCTAAAATGAAGACTTGCTCCTAGGTTGAATATTAATGCTAAGCAAAAGACCAAGTAAAAGACACAAACTCTTCTGTCTTCCACATAACAGCTATTCAAGTACAGCTAACATACCTCAATCTTTTCTTCTCCGTGCTGAATATCCTCAGCCCCTTAGACAATCCTAAATATCACATGCAGGCCATTCACTATCCTTATTGCCCCTTTCTAGATGCATAATATATGGCAATAAGAACTGAATGCAACCATCTAGTTGTGGTTTAACCCAGACAGAACATAGTGGAATGATCACCTCTCCTTTTCTGTACACTAAGCCTCACTTAATGAAGGCTAAAGTGAAAAAAAATTTTTGTTGTCTTATCACACTTTTGACTCATATTAGACTTGCAATTCACTAAAACTTTCAGGTCTCTTTCAGAAAACTCTCCTTCTCCCTTTGTACTCCCTTTCAGATATTATCTTTCCTCATCACTCCATTAAATTGTAAGCTCTTTGATGGCAGGGATAATCTTTTTTTTGTGTTTATATTCTTAAAATTTCTCACAGTGCCTGTCACATAGTAGGTACTTAACAAATGCTTGTTGACTGATTACTGTTTAGTTATGTCCCCCACATCATTTCATTGTGATTTCTTAAACCATGTAAGTGAGCTTACATTTATCCTTACATAATTTATTATTTTACCAGATTCAGCCTCATGTTCTGGGTTGTTAAGATCACTCTGGATTCTGATTTCCTGAATTAACTATCCCTTCCAGCTTGGTTAATGAATTGCTTGACACATATTAAACACTTAAAAATAAAGGACTTATGTATCCATCTATTTTGTGAGCATAATTTCTATGCCTTTATCCAAGTTGATGAGATTCAAATAGAATGGTCACTGAGAAACCCATTATCTCAAGCACCACTTAAAGCAATTTTAGGAGATTATGAGATTCAAATGGGCTGGTAAATGAAATACCAAAACTAACAAGGGCCCCTCCCCCGAGGCAAATGATTTGAACAATGGAATAATGCTGTGCCTAGATATGTGCAAAACTCTGAACCAATCCAGCCCCTTTGCTTGATGACCCTGGTTACCTCACCTTTTTGTCCACCTCTCTGTCCCTGATTACCTTATCTCCCAGTCCACGGTGGGTTTTTCTCTATAAGAATCCCTAGCCTCTCCTGGCTAGTGGGTGTCTCCCTTCAGTGACCATCTTCCTTAAGGAGCCATCTCCCTTGGGGGGGCTGTCCCTTCGGGGGCTGTCCCTCCTTGGGATGTCTCCCTTAAGGATTGGCTATCTCCCTTAAAGAGTTGCCCTCCTCCTTAAGCTGGAGTCTCTCCAAAGCTGCTGTCCCTTAATGAGGACCCTGCTTGATGTGTTATCCCCAATAAATGCTTTACTTGATTTGGAGACAGCCTGAGCAAATTCTTTTGAGACAATCTCACCACACACATCTTGCACCCAAACATTTTGGGGTGCCCCTGAACCTTAACACAAATCATTACCTTTAGAGGCAACATAATATAGTAAAAAGAAACCTGAATTTGAAGCCAAAAACCCAGGTTCATACTCCCCATCTCCAGATATTTATTAGCTGTGTGACTTTGCCAAACTCATTGACTGTCCCTTGGCCTCAATTCCTCTTCAATAAAATGGAAGTGTTGAACTGGATGGCTTCTAAGGTCCCTTCCAACTTTAAGCCAGATAGAATAGGGTCAAGGACAGATCCTAAAGCCTCATCTGAAAATTTTGGAGGATGAACTCTACGGCCTTTTGAAGATATGAATTTGTGATCTTATGATTGACAGGAGTGATAATGGGCAAAAACCAGGTGAGAAGAAAACGTTGATGAGCTAATGAATAAAAATGAGGGGAAAATAAAATATTCTGTTGTTGAATACGCTTTCCATTACAGGATGGGATTTAAATCAAGGAACTGAAAAATAAAACATTTCCTCAACTAAAATGTCAATGACAAAGGCAAAATGAGCAAGGGAGAAGAGAAAATGAGGAAAAACTCTAAACCAAGAAAGTACCTACAATTTTTCCCACCAGACTCACTCTCTAACAGCATTTAAATTATTAATATTATCCATGTGGTTATTTAAGGTCAATAAACTACATTTCCATTGTATTTGCATCCTTACAGTCAACTCTCCTAAGAGAGGTAAAGGTTTCCAGCTCCAAAAGTACAAACCAGATTTGTTTCTTCATAGGCTCCAAATCAGCAGTTACTATTCTCTCAAGGATTTTTAATAGAAGAGACTTTGAGGTTTTGAAGCTGTTTTTGCCAGAGGCCATCTCATACTCCATTAAATGGCCTTCGAGCTGCCACTCCCTAGGTTGCTGAAACTCCTGGACTCCAGGCTTCAATCAGGTTCACATGTCTTCATCCAGAACAAATAAAAGAAGGAAGATGTTATCTAGTGTGCTCTGTCCCAGAAAACAATTTCTATAAATTATATCTACAAGCAATACTCTTGCCCATTTAGAAAAAAAATGCATTAAAAAAAACAAAGAAAAAGAAAGTGATACAATAGGGTAATGACACTTTTAAGAGATGACTAAACTGATTTGATATAGAATATATTACTTGGCATTCTATCATTTACTAAAACTGTCAAGGCATATTTTAAAATTACCATGTATAAATGCAAAGCTTTAATCCTAAACCTTCTTTCCAGTCTTGAAGCCATGGATTCAAATCCCAATATTTAATATGCATCTTGTCTGATATAGATGTATTTATTCACTATGTCTTGACATAATTAACATGCATTGCAGCTTCATTCAAAATCCAAAGTATCGTTAATAGTACAAAGGCCTGAATGGGAATGCTTGTAAAAGGGTCACCAAGGGCAGCAACAGTAAGCAAGGATTTCCAGACTTAATTTTTCTCCCTTGTAATGAGAAGAGTATTCTTTGCCACCTTTGTGTCTCTCAGATATTTTTCAAAGATGGAAGAAATGATATTTATAAAGTGCTTTGAGCATAGCATAAGATGATGCATGAATGATAATCTCTATTATTAACATAGTAAAGAAAAAGAACATGGTTTTCTCTCCTTGCTTGTAGTCAAATTCATATTTACCTCAGTGCAGCAGTTTGGTATTATTGCCAGCTTGTTTACTAGCTTAATGACCCTATTGAGCAGTCTCTACAGGACTTCTAATACCTTCTTATTGTACATGCCCACCTCCTTTGGCACTGGCCTGTTTACTGTGGTCTGTGGTCCCCTTCTTTCCTCCCATCTCAATGCTCTCACTTCATATCACATCATTCCCTACCTTTTCATAGGTCTGGTAGAACTAATGACTGGAAGACCATAAAACTATAATTTAAAATCTCTGTTATCTATTTTTTAAATAACATACATCTGAGTTTCCATGTTATTTTCAGATTTGTATTTATTCCTTAGTACTTAACATTCTCTATTTCTAAGAAATACATGGTTTAAATATATCAACTTATTTTAAGCATAGTTCAAATAGTTTTTTTTTTAATGAGAAAGTAATGCTAGTTTAAGTTAAAGAAATACCTATGTCGAAAAACTTCAAAAATACACTGATGTTGGGAAACTTGAAAACCAAAATAAAGAAACAAATACTAGCCTGCTCTATGTCCTATCACATAAAGTAATATTTACTCATTTGGTTTGGTTTATAAATATACATGGATAAATAACTTATTTTTCCATAGCGCTTCATGTTTTAACTCACCGGATTATAGATTGAAAGTTAGAAAAAATCTTAAAGGCCATCAAGTTCTGCTCTTTTATTTTACAGGTAAGGAAACTGAGGCCCAGAAACATTAAATGACTTGCATAGGATTTCATAACTAGTGATTATCCAAGGTTAGATTTGAATTCAGTTCTTTCTGAAGCCAAATCTAGTGATCTACCCACCACCATAACGGAGATGTCATATATACTCCCAAGTGGTCCCAAACCATATTAACATGTAATTGGGAAATAATAATGAAATAAAAAATACAAAAAACATAAACAATATTACATTTTAAAAGAATCAATATGTAGCATATAGGAATCCTTATGTATCTAATAGTGACTCCTGATTCTATTAGAGTTTGACACCATTATACTATATTACCTTACTTCCCACTTTAGTTAGTGTGTAAAGTGCACTGACCTGGGGTCTTATAACTTGGGTTTAACTCCCACTGCTGATACTTATTACCCCATATGACTTAACCTACAAGGGTCTTTTTCCTCATCTATAAAAAGAAACAGTTGGGTAAGGTGATCTCTTCCATCTTTAGATAGATGATCCTATACTCCTGTGAAATTTGTTTGAAATACTGTCCCCATTCTACATACAAGGAAAAGTCTAGGGTCAGAAAGTTGATTTATCAATGGCTACCATAAATAACATGTGTTGGAACCAAGTTTATGAAACTAGATCTTCTGATAAAGTTTAGCATATTAATTAATCCCCTTTACTTACTGTTCAAAATTATTAAATTATATCTTTTATTAAATCAATCAATCAATAATCATTTTAAAGGACCCACTATACCATGCACTAAGCATTGTGGATCCAAAGAAAGGTAAAAACGTATCCTTTGCCCTCATAAAGGTCATATTCTGATCAGTGAGACATTATACAAATGACAATGTATACACAAAATATATACAGAGTAAATGAGAGGGCTTTAATGGCCAAACAGAGAATTATATATTTGATCCTAGAATTAAAAGAGAGCCAATGATTGAATGTGAATCTTTGATATTAAAGTATTTTGTCATTGTGTAGTAGAAAGAATAGTGAATCAGAAAATCTGGGTTTTGTGTCCTAAATTCTCCTCTAAGAAGCTGTTAAGTTGGACAAATAACTTCATCATTGTTGGGTTCGGTGTTTTCATCAATAAAATCAGGAGGTTTGACTACATGAGGAAGGGGATGTACTACAGTGGAAAGAAGCCTGGATTTGGAGGCAGAAGACCTGGGAATGAAACCTGGCTGGACCATGCATTACCTCTATGACCCTGGGCAAGTCACTTTATGAGTTAGGGTTTCAGTTTCCTTATCTATAAAATGGGATGGGTGGAATAGAAAACCTCTATGAACTTTTTCAGATCTAAAATTCTGATCATGTGTTTTCTAAATACCCATCCAACACCAATATTCTGAGCTCACTATAAACTTTGAAGATTTGACAAGGGAGTCAATATATTCAAATAAAAAAAGGAGAGGAAAATTTTCTCAGGAAGAATTAAACTATTATTGATTAATCCAGTCAATAAATTTGTTTTTTGCATGTGTTAATTTGGGAAACATTTACTAATAAACTATCTATAAAATTATATTTGTAACTGTTGTTATTCTGGTCATTTCACAAAGCATGCAATAAAAAACAAACAAACAAACAAAACAAAGAACCTTTCTGACCTCTCATTTGGGTACTAGTGGTAATACTGAATAAAATGTGATGTCCTTATCCTGAATATGTTATTTCGGTTTGCTGTGGAATAGTAGTGGAATGGGGACAGACAAACTAATACTCAAAAGCAACAACACTTTGAGCTATTAAAATAAAACTATAATAAGATCTCTCCCTCTCTCTCTCTCTCTCTCTCTCTCTCTCCCTCCCCCCTCCCCAGACATATTTATATATTCATTTAAGTACTGATCTGGGAGTCAGAACAGTGTACTAGACCTAACTGTGTGATCTTAAACTTCTCAGGCTCAGTTTTTCATTTGTTAAATAAGCGTGTTGGATTAGATGACCTCTCGGGTCCATTCCAATCTTTAAAATCTTATGCTGATTTGGTGATAGTAATGTTTCCATCATTAGCAGGAAGGAAGGACAAAGTAAGGTTGTTCAGGGCAAAGGGTATGGAGTTCTGCACTTGCAGTCAGAAAAACCTGGCTTTGACAGTGAACTCACAAAATTGCTTCATTTGTCTGGGTCTCCCTCCTTTAGCACTAGTTTTGTTTTATTTGTTATTGTTGTTTCTCTTTTGTTAGCTGTCTCACAATAGATAGGGAGTATGTTTCATCATTTATCTTCTGAAGTCGTCATTCTTTGCTAATTTGATCAGACTTCTGAGGTAGCTTCACATTATTGTTATTGTTATGTATGTCATTTTCTTGACTGTTTTCATTTTAATTCATTTGAGGATAATGGGAAATAGACTATTCACCAACATAAGTCACTGAATTTTCACAAATGATTGCTGGTAAAAAATTTTCCTTATTGTGCTAAAAAAAGTCTCTCTGTTCTGCAATGTCAACATATTTTTCTCACTTCTGCTCCTTCTGGATGCTTTGTGGTCAACAGATTTGGGGGCTAAACCTGTTTATGTCTCAGTTCTTTATTTTTGCAAAGATAATAATATCAATACTCTTGGATTAACAACCTCCTGGCCTCACATAACAGTTGATTACATATATGTGGAATGCTTTGGAATTTTCACCTAGAATTATAAAAATTTTGCATATGTAAATTAGAAATTTTTTTAAATTATAGGAATCTAATATGCATAATCCCATTAGAATGGGAGTTGCTTGAGGACTGGGTTTTTTTTTAACTTTTTATCCCCAGGATTTAACATGGTGCCTTGCACATTTTTCATTTTCTTTTGTTATAGAACTGTGATTTCATTGGTGTGAAAATTCAGTTACTTACAGAGAAATATGTATCTCCACTGTAATTATTATTCATAGACAGTTGCAGAATATGTTGAAAGGCTGAGTGACTTGCTCACAATCGCATAGATAGCATCAAAGGCAAGATATGAACCCAGGTCTTCTTTACTTCAATATTGATCCATAATCCACAACACAGTGAACATAGGAGGTATTCAATATATGCTTGGTGAATTTAAATGAGTTGGCTCTCAGGCATCATGACTTGATACTACATCTAGGAAAGGGAGATAGATGATAGATAAATGACAAATAGATTGATAAGTAGAAAGAAAGATGGGTAGATGATAAATAACACATGAATTGATGATAGGTAGATGGATGATAGGTAGACAGATAGACAGACAGAAGGTAGCTATGTGGCTCAGTGGATGGGACACTTGCCTGGGAGTCAGAAGACTTCAATTATGACTTAAGTCAGAAGAATTCAAATATGGCCTCAGAAATATACTAGCTGTGTGACCCTGGACAAGTCACTTAACTTCTGTTTGCCTTAATTTACTGAAGAAGGAAATGGCAAACCACTATGTCTTTGCCAAGAAAAAGCCATAGACAGTATTGGCATGTTATGGTTCATGGGGTCATGAAGAGTTGGATGTGACCAAAGGACTGAACATCAACAACAAAATAGATTGATTATAGATTTTAGACAGATAGATTGCTGGATAGAGATAGAAAGAAAGAAAGAAAGAAAGAAAGAAAGAAAGAAAGAAAGAAAGA
>NW_020951391.1:5556027-5628536 GCF_900497805.2 Vombatus ursinus | reverse complement strand
AGAAAGAAAGAAAGAAAGAAAGAAAGAAAGAAAGAAAGAAAGAAAGAAAGAAAGAAAGAAAGAAAGAAAGAAAGAAAAAGAAAGAAAGAAAGAATACTTATTAAGCACTCATCATGTAGGAGTCAGGGAGACACATAAGACAAATAAGATCGTTCCTACCCTCAAGGAGCTTACATTATAGTGGGGGAGAGATAACAAATGAAGGAGTTCTGACAAGTGGTGTGGAGAAAGGGAAGTGTGTGATGAAATGTAGCTGGAGAGAAGAAAAAGGAAAAGAAATCCAGAAAGGAGAGTTGTGAGTTAAGGGAATTGTTACCCTGGAAAGAAGTCCCCCATTGGAAGAGTAGGGGTATAGAGAAGAGTTAGTCTAAAAATGCCTGGAAAGATAAAATCTCATCAAGAAAACAGCCTCAGCATGAATGTTTCATGATATCCAAGGGAGGATAATGATCATAGATATCATAGCATGTCTTATATGTAAAAGAAAGCTGCTGGTTTAAAAAGGTTTAGCTGCTCTAAACCTCATCTAGATTATACCTTGAGTATATCTTTCTATTTTCTGCTTTATGAAGACATTAGATGTGAGACAAACTTCATCCTTAAGTTAATTGTCTCCTAGATTCCAGAGAAGGAGTAGGAGTCCAGAGACAATGAGATAAAAGAACTTTTCCCTCTCCTTAAAGGCCAAGCTCCCCCCAGGATTGAACCTGTTCTGTATTCCTGTGTCAAGAGCTGAGAGAATCCCATTAGTGGAGAAGAAAAAAGTAAGTACCTGGGCCCAGGAGAAGTTTTTATTGTTACATTTCCTGTACATTTCTTATATGCCTATATATGTGTCCCTTGATAAAATATAAGTTCCTTTTGAGTTGGAATTGTTTTATTCTTTATCTATCCATCCATCCATCTATCTATCTATCTATTTATCTACCTACTTATCTATCTGTATACATATATGTATATACATGTATGTGTACATATATTTTTGTGTATATGTGTGTATCTATCAATCTTCTATCTATCTACCTATCTTATCTATCTATCTTATCTATCTATCTATCTATCTATCTATCTATCTATCTATCTATCTATCTACCTATCTATAATTTCTGTACCTATTTAAGTTCTTGGTCCATGGTAAGCACTTAATAAATCTTTGTTGATTGATTGATAGAAAAATAAATTTCCAAAATATGACCTTAAAGGAAAAAAAAGCAGTCTTCTAAATTCACCCATAATTATAAAAATATTATGACTTTTTTCACACTATATTCTATATGGAATGACTTCCTTTAAAACTATTGCTTTTATAATAAAAAGGACTTTAGAATATTATTTCCCACATGGAAAAAATCTGTTGTGCCCAGTGTCACATATTTGAAATTTTGAGATAAAATGTATTTTTTTTTCAAAACCTTCCTTGAACTCTAAGAAAACATATTTTTTTTGTCTTTTCATTCACATAAGAAAGATGCCGACATGTCCAGGAATAAATTAGGTATATTTTCCTAGAGTTCTCATTCAAAAAATCTCCCCCAAAAATTACTTCTTGAATTCTTCCCTTCATCCTTACAATTATCTTACTTGCTCTATTGACCAGCTGGTTTCACATATACCATAAGGCACTCACTCCAGTACTACAAAGGTCATGGAGCTCCATCAGTCTGGGTTTTGGCAGCTAGTTGCCTTTGAAGATAGAGAACTAGATTTGGAATTAGAAAGACTTGCTGTTGAATTTTGCCTTTGCTCTAAGTGTGACCCTAGACAAGTCACTTAACCTCTTTCCATCTCTTTTCCCTCATGTATAAAATGGGGATAACAAAAGCACTTACCTCACAAGGTCATTGTGAGGATCCAATGATATAACAGATGTAATGTGCTTGGCAAATCTTAAAGTGGCATTTAAATAACAACTAGTGTTATTCTTTTCTCTCATTTGATAATTGCCATACCTCTACCCCTTAATGTTTCAAATTGGGCTCTTGGGTTGATAGGACTGAAGAAATGAACTCATACAGTGGACAACACTCTGACAATGAACTTATACAAATATATTAAGTCTAGTTCCTTGGACAACTGACCCATCAAGACTGTAATGGAAATTTTTCTTGTTCAAATTGATATTCCGCTGGCTGAGCCTAAAACAAAACAAAACAAAAAAAAAACCAACAAAAACCAACAAAAATAAAAAAAAACAAACTACTTCAGGATAGTCTCCATAGCATGAGTAGGGCAGAGGACAAATTCGTTTTAAGAGCCCCTTTCTACCTCCATTTACTCCACAGTTCCTACTTCTCTTAACCCTCACCTTACCCAGAGTTTCCAGTTTGGCCTGACTGTTAAGTCCTCTCTTCCTCATTCCCAGCCCTATGCCCTAACTCCTTATTATGTTGTACTTTCTAAACTTTCCTCTATTCATGGAAACCCCATCAATTTTTTTCTTCTCTCTCATGCCCACATGGATATAATCTTACTAGGTAACTGAGAAACTAATAGCAGATGATTATTTATCCCTTCTATTTCTAATTAGTATATAGTGTCAGAGATCTGGTATGTACTCTTTTCTTTTTGTTAGTTTGCTTATATTTTTATCAGACCTTTTCATTGAAATAGGATGCTCCTGATGAGAAATGTCTTCTACCCATGCTGAATAGCAAATTCTGGTCATACATATATTTCTGGGCCAATGTGAGGCTAAATAACTTGTCTAGATTCACACAGTCAGTTTGTGCTCAAAGTTGGGACTTGAACCTACATCGGCCTGAATTAAAGACTGTGCCTATATCCAATATTCAATTATTCAATGCTGTCTCTAATAGAGGGGTTCTCAACCTAAGATCTGTGAATCTATCCATCTATCTATCTATTCACAATAATATATATGTATGTACATGTTTATACACAAATATATATTGAACTAAAATACATCTGTATATAAATATATATATATATAAATATATATATTTATATAATGTGTGTATGGTAACTATTTTAATGTAAGTCATTTGCACCTAAGTGGCACAGTGGATAGAGCACTAGACCTAGAATCAGGAAGACCTTATTTCAAATTTAACCTCAGATACTTAATAACTGTGTGACCCTGGGCAAGTAATTTAACCTCTGTTTGCTTCAATTTCTTCATGGCGGTAACAATAGCATGAGTGTTGTTGTGAGGATTAAATGAAATAATAATTGTAAAATGAAAATTAAAAAATTTTTATTTTATTCACTTAAAAGTGTTATTCTGAGAAAGAATCCATAGGCTTTGTTAGGCTGCCAAAGGGGTTCATGATACAAAATGGTTAAGAACCAGTGAGTTCATGCATTTCTTATAATTATTTGGGTTAATGTGTTACCCTCTCCAAGGCAGAATAAATGTAATTTAAAAGAAGATTTACCTCAAAGGACAATGTTGAATGGTAGAAATTTCACATACTATGGCAAAAGAAAGAATGTACATTTGGGAGTAAAAAAGCTTTGGGGAATCTCTCACATCTTACCCAGGAGGTGGATACTTAATCTGCCAACTTTTAAGTATGCCCAGAATGAGGCCAAAATAAAAGAGTAGATCACTGGTAAAGAATGAGGGTGGGTGTTGGAAGGTTGCAGAGTTAAAAGCAATCACTAAGATGAATTTAAAATAGTCACAAAGGGGCAGAATTATAACATTTACTAAGGTCCTAGGAAGCAAATGTCCTCTTTTGGGTATGCATCCCACTCTTTTTATACTTGCCAACTCAGTCTGACCAAAATCATTAGACTTCTAGCTCTTATTCTGTTTCAGAAAGCAATGCTAGCAGGACCATTAAAAATCAGTTCACCTTGGACTGACCTTTGAGACATTTGCCTGCATAGTTGTATATAAGAGTTTTTGTGGTAAATACAATTTAAAAAAAAATCGATATATAGGATATTCTGGTTTGGCTCTCATTTTTCAAAGATCATAATGGTATTTCCAAGGAATATTTATGAGAAGAATATGAGAAACTTTTCATTAAGCTACATTTTTAATAGTTTAGGGCCTAATGGCAGATGGAATCAAGATATCCCCATGAATTTTGGTCTCAGAGGTTGTGTTTGGGCTCTTTTTGTTTGCTTTTGTCAGCTGCAGTGACATTTCTGTTGCAAAAATTGACCACGAGATTGTTCCCATTAAAATAAATGCATCTTCCAATCGCTTTCCAGAGCACATTGCAGAGGCCTCTAAAAGGAATCATCTGAAAGACTATCCAAAGTTCCAGATTCCTGTTATACAATTGACATGTAACTGGATTTCTTATCTCCATAACTTCAAATCTCAAGCAGCACATAGGAGTTTTCTATTATAACTGCTTTGAATGAAATAATGAAAAATGTGTTGTAGAGGAATAAAAAGAAAGAAAAAAAAGAGAAAAAAACCCTTTGTTTCAGAGAGGCAAGCCTACTGAAAGATTTATGAATCAGTTGGCCAACTAGGGATATAAACAAAATTATGAGAAGCTCTGCTCTACAACTTTAGGGCAATTGCTCTCACTGAAGTTCTTGGTCAATGAAATCAGCTGTCTCTCTCACTGTCAGGAACCACTTAGCTGAAGTTTTCTGTCAGATGACCACTCCTGGCTCCTACATCTCCAAGGAAGCCACTTTTTCAGCTCCCAGCTGCTTATTCAATTCCTATTCTTAGGTAGTTTAATAAGTTCCTATCAGATTCCTATGTCAGCTTCCTCTCCCAATTACGTCTATCTTTAATGGCTAAAATGAGAGCCTCCTGATTCTCAGAGATTCAACTTTCACTCAATAGGAAGAAATACCCAAATTTGTCCTATGAAATCTATAGTCCTCTTAAAATCATACTCCTTTCTCTGAATATTAATGCTTTTCCATTTTAAGTTCTCCCCATTTTAGTCATAACAGTTGTATGCAAATGAACTGAGGAACCATAATCTCCTGAAGCTGTAAATCCACAACATAATTCAACATCTCATTTTTGGTGGTAGAAGTTATTTATTTGTTCTAATCTTTTTGTTGTTGTTTTGTAATGAATAAAAATTTGTTCTCTACTTATATAAAACATTAAAATGTTTGCATGAAAGTGAAACACCATTCTGCATAATTCACAGGGTGATTTGTATTTATGCCACAATTCATTTTCTGCCCAAATTGTTAAAAATCTTTTAAAAATTGTGTTTCTTTATGCATATATTTTATATTTTTATTAAAATAAAGTACATTTCCTATTTCTTTTAGATATAAAAATGTTCATCTGTCAAATCATCAATATCTAGCATTTTTGATCAATGACAACTCATTTCCTTCATATAAACATACTTTTCCTATTCCTTTAAGCACTAACTTGCCCCATGTGACTTGAGCAATATTTAAGAGAGACAGTGTACTTTAGATCTAATTCTGAGTGACCTACAAGTGGGTCATACGTACATATCATTCACATGTAATCCTGAAAGAATGAGTTACTTTAAAGACGTAATTTTATACATGAGTATATAGCTATTAGCAAGGGGATGGCAATCCTAAGAACTCATTTATCTAGTTGCATAGGAAATGGAATTAACTACAAATACAATTAAAAATATTAGGATCTTTCATACTTAAATCCTATTCTAGTAACTCAGATATTTTAGTATTACTCTGTTAATTAATAGATTTAGTATTGCAGTGACAAACTTCCACTGCTCACATGCCCTTCTCAGAAATTTTCTATGAAAGAAAAAATAATAACATAGTTATGACAATATCAAGACTGTCCCTCAAGAGCACAAACTGACCTGACAAAAGCCATAACAAGGGGAAAAAATCTTTTGGTTTTGTTTGACTTCAGGCAAAAGCCATAGTTAGCAGCCAATCATGGAGCGAAGTTACACATTATTCACAGGTTATCATAGCCAGGTTCAGAATTAACCAGGTATGAAATTTTCCTGTTCAGAAAGGAGATAACACAATGGGAAACCGAATCAAGAAAATCCTACCTATGCTGATACAAAGCTGTTCCCTCAGTTGTTCCCCCCAGGGCCAGAAACATCACTTGTAGCAGTTTTCAGACCATACTCCCTTTGGGCAGCACGTGACATTCTTGACTTCATGACAATTCAAATAATCATACCCGAAATAAAAACTAAGAACAATGTCAAATTACAGTCCCAAAAGATTTCACCTCAAATAGCAAAATTTTACTAATTACAGCTTAGGCCTGTTGTTATTCATTCTGATGTTTCAATGACAGTTAGCTATGAGCACATATAAGACATTTCATTTATCCTTCATTTATAAATTAAGAATAATCACATTCAATCACATTCACACATACAGTGCATTCATGATAGTCAACTCAAAACCCCCACAAAGGTTCTGGCCACTGTAAGTCTCA
Organism: Vombatus ursinus; assembly: GCF_900497805.2. Lineage (NCBI taxonomy): Eukaryota > Metazoa > Chordata > Mammalia > Diprotodontia > Vombatidae > Vombatus > Vombatus ursinus. The sequence continues at coordinate 5,622,175 of NW_020951391.1, read as the reverse complement.
AATCTGTATTGCCCATGAACCCTTAGGGCAAAACTTAAATCTTTCAATCTAAGGTCTATTGTTGCTAAGTTGGTTCAGAGATGTAAGTTCAATGTTGTTGCTGTTGTTCAGTCATGATAGTCATGTCTAACTCTGGGGTTTTTTTTTTTGGCAAAGATACTGGAGTGGTTTGCTTTTTCCTTCTGCAACTTATTTTACAGATGAAGAATTGAAGCAAACAGTGTTGAGTGACTTGCCCAGGATCACATCATCTGAACTCAAGAAGACTCATTTTTCTGACCTCAGGCCCACTGTGCTACCTACATACTAATTATTAACAGACTCAATCTCATAATTCTCATAATTGGCAATCAAATAATTTTTCCATTTTTAGAACAAAATGTACTCCATTAAATATTTAACAGTTTCATTTTGATTATATTAACAGCCCAAATTCATCATCTAACAGGATCTGGATTGAAAGAGAAGTTACCTTTTTCAAAGCATTTTTGATGCAAAGGTTTCCCAAATTTCATAATATAAGAAAAAGTTTGGAAACACAATAATATCTTATACAATGTCATGTATTCTAAACATGAAACCAAACTTATTAGTAGTCAGATGATCCAATTTAGTCAAATACATTTTCAAATTTTCTTACATAGAGAATTATTCATTTCATCGCATTTTCCATTCCATACTGATTGATTGCATTCAAGACCAACACAGACTACTTACATTTATTAAATTTATATAGTACTTACCATGTGCCAGGCACCATACAAAGTACTCTTGAATTATTATGTCATTTGCTGTTCACAATAAGGGAGGTGGGTACTATTATTTTCCCTTTTGTGGTTGTTGTTGTTCATCCTTAATTTTCAAAAAAGACCAATGTCATCATGTGATGATGTCTTGATTTGCCCATCAATTGGATTTAAGTAAGGTGGAGCTGTGCAAAGTTGTCAGTCTCTCTCTTCCAGGGTTATCGAAGTCCAGTAGGAAGACAAAAATCAGGACAACTGCAGATGGCCCAAGATGCATTGGATGACCTGGGGGTCTTCAATGTCTGACTAAGCTATAGGAGCTTCACAGTGCCTGCTTCAGCCACCTTCCTGGCTGTTAAAGCAAGTTATTCTCTTCTGCCCATTCTGCCAGGGGAAATTTTCATATGCTTGAGGTAGATAATCCCCTAACTAACTGATAGCTTTCAGGCCTGTCAGTTACCCTTAATCTGGGTTAGTCTGTCTTGTACCAGGGTATAGCTACTGTACATGCTACAGCTTCTTGGAGCTACAGATATGGAAACTGTGATAAGCAGAAGTGAAGTAAATTGTTTAAGGTCACACAGCTAATAATGAATTTCTGAGACCAGATTTGAACTTAGTTTTCCTGATCCATGCACGTTCCCAGTATACTACCTTACTGTCAAATAGCAAAAGTACTTGACACTAAATTCTTATTTACCACAATTATCCTAATAGGAGGACACATCTAACTTTATATGAGACCACATTATGATTTAGTTTCAGAACAAACCAATCAAATCAAATCTGGATTTATAATCACTAATAGAACCATTCAAATCTCAGTTTTCTCAAGGGTCATTACCTGCTAGCACCTAAATTTCATGGCTCAGTGTTTTCAGTTAGCTCATGTGCCAAAAAAAAAAAAAATGTGGTGGCACTCTTACCTCCCCATAACCTTTATTTTGTTTGTTTTAAAAAAAGGCCAAATAGGTTCTTTACCTATTGCTTCACTATCCCAACTCCTACCCCACCTCCTGCCAGAACTCCAAGGTAAAGGAGGCTTCATGTCACAGGTTCAAATTTCTATCCCTCTTCTCTGGAGCTCACTAGGTTCTGAGGATTGGGATATGCTCTTCAAATGGCACTTTAAGGACAGAGTACTCTCTACCTGAAATTGCTAACAGGCATTTCTCTAAAAGTTTCTCAAATCCTTCTTATTACAACTGGATCAAACCCTTTTCAAACCTCTTTCCAAAATTCCAAACCCTTTCCTTTTTATTATTATTATTATTATTATTATTATTTATTGGTATTCAATTTATTTTAGTTTTCAACATTCACTGACACAAGATTTTGAGTTCCAAATTTTCTCCCCATCTTGTCCCTCCTCCCATCCCAAGAAAGTATGTATTCTGAATACCCCTTCCCCTAAATTGCCCTCCCTTCTGTCTCCCCCCTTCTCTTATCCCCTTTCCCTTTTATATTCCTATAGCAAACCCTTTTCTTTCAAACCTTCCATTTACACTGTCAGTGCAACCAGACTCCAAATTTATTTAACTTTCTACCCATTTTTCTCTCATCCCTACTTGTCATTCCTCTATTCCTTTTTTTTTATTTCCTTCCAGTGGACCTTGACTAAACCCTACCAATTTTAAAAAATAACCTTTCATTTTATTCTGATTTCTCACTTCTCTTTACCTACACTATTTTCTTAAGTCCATCTCACCTTATTTCTTAATCCTAATCTACTCGAATCTCCAAAAAGCCACTAAAATTTTTTTAGCAGTTTCAGAAATCTTTAAACTATAATTTCCTTTCTTGTCTTTCTTTGTCTCTGCAATCTCCAACCTGGACAGAGTTGTGAAGGCAAAAAGAAAGAAAGAATCTTGCAGTTTTTCCTCATGTCCCACTGAAAGCCTAATCAATAGTTAGTGAGAATCCTTGCTTAATATTACTGACAGCCCAGAGAGCTGTTCTGACTTTTCATTAGCCTTTTCCCTCCTTTTAAGCTCTCTTTCTGTGCTATCTCACCTAAGGTTTTTTTGTTTTTGTTTTGTTTTGTTTTGTTTTTTGGTTGTTGTTTGTTTGTTTTGTTTTGTTTTTGGAGGGGAAGGGGTGATGAAGTGCTCCTTTCCAAAGTTCTCCAAGATAAAAAGGCCCTTATGCATACTAGAGTACATCTGAAGTAGAAGCCCCCTTAAACTCACCCCACTCTGCTTTGCCTTCCTAGGACCTGCCAAAATCTGTATTTCCTTCTTCTCAGTGATTTCTTAAAAGTGCCATTGTATTTTATTTAATTTCTCTCTCTCCTCCACCCAGGCTCTACTGTTTTTCAAGTTTGGTTTTTAACATGCACAGTTGATAATAATAATAATAATCAAAAATCCCATACTTCTCTGGACAAATTTGTTTTCCACAATTATAAACCTTGGTTACCTAGTCTTGTCCATACTGGATATTCCCTGTGGAACTGGCAGTCTTTTTTTCCCCTTTTCCCAGGTTTTTAACAGCTTGCATTATGGGGAGTCAGCAGGAGGCTTACACTCTGCTGACTCCATATTTGATACTAGCACCCCTGTAACCTTTCTGTTCTTAGGCAACCTAATGTTGGGTAAGGACCCATACTCCTAAACTGCCGTCTCCTACATGCCACTCCTTATCTTTATGCATACGTGAGAGAGAATCAGTTTGGGTTTGAGACTTTCTTCTTGTCCTTTCTAAGTTTTGGGGAGTTAAAATCTCTGACCACTTCATATTAACTAACCACAGGGGGAGTCCACTCCAACCAGTAATCAAGCAAAAAACCTGAGTTCCGGCTGTAGGGGTAGAGCAGGCTCATTCTCAGTGATAGTCATGTGCAAAGGACCCTCAGAAAAAAAAAGTCTCTTGGTTTGGTTCACAATATTGTTACAAGGAAAATTCCATGTTTAGGTGGGTCTTTCCTATTGATTAAAGAGGCAAAACTCAGGAAGATAAAGTTAAAAAGGAGTTTATTAGTACATCATGGCAGAAGAGTGTTGGTGGGCCAGCCACTGAGCTGACTCCCAATGTAAATCATCACTTTAAACACAGCTTAGAAAATACTTTCTATCTAATTTAAACCTGGATCTGAGCATTGAGTAGAGGTTTCACAAATGTGCTAAAGTGTGCACTATCTCTCCTACTACATCAGTCAGGATTAAAGAAGGACCCACAAACTTTTCTGAGATAACATATCCAAAACTCCAGAAATGACATTTGAAATGATTTATTATCTTACTTTTTATCAAGGACCTCCAAACTGTAGCTTTGATAATATTAAATTGGATTTGGCATTGGTTAATCAACATATCAAAATTGAGATATATTTAGAGCCTTGGGTGATTGAATTGTTGACAACAAGAACAACGACAATATTAGATACAATAATAATAGTTAAATTTTTATATAGTGCTTTAAGATTTGTAAAGTTATTTACATATAGTATGCCATGTGAAAAAACAGCCCTGTGAAATGTCTTATTATTTCCTTTTCTCAGATAAGGAAATTGAGGTTGATTGAGGTTAAGTCACCTGACCAAGATCATACAGATGGTACAAGTGTTTGAGGAAGGATTCAAACTAGGTCTTTGTGATTCCAAATTCAACATTTGTTCTGCTATGTTCCTAACAATCCCTGAGAGACAGTATGTTTCAGTGAAAAGAAGGTGGGTTTTGGAGTTAGATTATCAGGATTTGAAGGCTGTCTCTATTACCTACAAGCCAAGTGCCATCAGTAAGTCATCAGCAACTTCCCTGAGCATTAGAATCTTTAGCCATAAAAATAAATTAATGCTTATACTCTATACCTCACTACTTCAGCATATTGTTCTGAGGAAAGTACTTTATTAAACTTAAAGTGCTATACAAATGGAAATAATATATATTTTTTAAATATCGAGGCTAGAGGGAGCATTGGCAATAACAGATATTTGTTTTGAAATTAGCTTCATTCCAATGAAGAGATAGCTGAAATAAGTTTACTAGAGTAATGGTTTTATATAGAAGTATGTATGGTTCTTTCAATTTCTAATTATTATATACTAAGTAATATATTACATATATATGTGTGTATATATATATGTACTAATAATTATATACTGAAAGAATTCTAATTTTTTTTGAGGGAACCCGCAATTCTTCCAAAATTACAAGTTCATTAGTACAAGTGCCAGGGTGAATTAATTCCCCTGTGTCCTTTTGGGAACTCCTGATATTAAAACTCTTTTCACTGATCATTATCAGTAATGTGCCTGTGATTTATAGTATTAGATAACAGCTTTTGATATTGAGGAGTTAAGTGTCTTTGCACATGGCCATACAGTTAATATGTTTCAGAGGCAAGCTTCTTGGTTACCTTGACTCCAAGGTTAACTCTCTATGCCCTAAGGCATGGTGTCTATCATAGGCTAGACTCATTCAGTATAAATTCATGTTGATTAATTGATTTGGGAATACGATCCTGAAAGAAGAATCTTTACTCAGAGTTTTGGTGTTAAAGACTTGTAGCAGGGAGACTAACCAGTAGGCTGTTTCAGTAGTCAAGGTATGAGGTGATAAGGGCCTGGACCAAGTGGCAGTGGGAGAGTAGAGAAGAAAGTATATGTGAGAGATGTTAAAAAGGTAAAAATGGAAGGCTTTAGCAATGGATCATATATGGTGAGATAAATGACGAAATGAAGATATCACCTAAATGGTGTCTTAGAGGATGAGTCACCCTAGACTGTAATAAAGAAGTTAGGAAGAAAGAATGGTTGGGGTGGGGCTACAGATAATGAAGAGAAGAGAACCCCAGACAGGGAATAGAGGGACAGCCATGGTTAACAGGTGTGACCTGTGTGAAGGACCAGTGAAGGAAGTTATCAGGGAGAAGAGGAGAATCAATAGTGTTGAAGGTACAGATAGGTTACAAAGGATGAGGTTTGAGAAATGGCCACTAGATTAGGCAATTAAGAGAGCATTAATAACTTTGGAGAGAGCAGTTGTAGATGAATGATGAGAGCAGATGCCAGAGTATAGAAAGTAAAGAAGAACGGAAGAAGAAAGGAATTGGAAAAAGCTATTGAAGATAGTCTTCTCAAAGAGGTTAACCCTAAAAAGGAAGAGAGATGTAGAATAATAGTATGGATGGATTGATAAGTTGAGAATTTTTTGGTTTTGTTTTTGCTTTGTTTTGTTTTTGATGACAGGAGAAATGTAAAGATGTTTGTAGGTAGTAGGGAAACAGCTGGTAGACAAGAAGTAACTGAAGATAAGTAAGATAGGGGAGAAAGGGACTCGAGGGAAGAGAGCAGTGTGGAGTTGAACTATTTCATTACTATTGAGTCAAACTGAAGCAGAGATGCTGGGGACACAGCCTTCAAAGTGAACATTAGTTGGAGAAATTATTTTGGAGGTCCTGCGGACTGAGTGACTTCTGACACTAAAGTTAGCTGGAGAATGAAGAACATCAAAGTCAAGTCAATAAACATTTTATTTGGCATCTACTATCTACCAAGCTAAACTCTGGTGAAAGGAAAAAACAAATTCGAAGAGGTTAATAAGCCCATGGACTTGCAAGATTCATGTTAACCACATTGCCTTTGACTTTGTAGTGTAGTTATTACCTTTGGTTGGGGAGTAATAAGAAAGTCTGGTACGAGGAAGACAAAGAGATAAATCTTACATTCTCTCCTCTGTTGTGTCTTGGAAGGAGATAAGGTAACATTTAGGGTTATGAGGTGCGATGAGTGCTGCTAGTAAGATAATTTCTGAATATCAAAATGCTTGCAATGGGAAAGACATACAATGTTAAGTATAAGGAGGTGGATAAACAAGAATGGCCCTGTTACCTTTGTGATCTTGGACAATTATTTAACAACCCTGAGCTTTGTTTTTCTTATCTACAAATAGATAAGGTTGGATTAGAAACCTAGAAGGTCTCTTCTTGCTTTAATTATCTTGATATCTCAAATTCTAAGTAACTTGTGTTTGCTCTTTTCTACTGATATGAAGTCTAAGAGGTGCCTTAACAGTAATAGAAATAAAATAAGGGGGGAGGGTGTTTCCCAGGGAGATGAGGACAAAAAGAATCAAGGAAAGTTTCTTAATCCAGGAAGTTTTAGGAGAACTAGGTCTCTCAGTAGAGACTGTGCATTCACTTATTGTATAAGCAAGAGTACTTTCTTTTTTTTTTCTTTTTAAATGTACTGATAGCAACTATATTCTTTTGAAAAACAGTACAATTCATCTGTCATGACTACAAGTAACTTAACATGTGCCTAATAAATTTTTTTTCATTTTTTAAATAGTATTTTATTTTTCCCAATTACTTGTCCAGACATTTTTTAGAATTCATTTTTACTAGATTTTGAATTCCAAAATTTTTACCTCTCTTTGCTCCCCTCTTCCTAAAATGGCAGGCAATTTGATATAGGTTATACATGTGCTATCATGTAAAATATATTTCCATATTAGTTATAGTTGTAAAAGAAGAATAATCAAAAGGAAAAAAAAACACAAAAAAGTGAAAAAAATATGCTTCGACCTGAAGAGTCCATCAGTTTTTTATGTGAATGTGGATAACATTTTCCTTTTTAAGCCCTTTGTATTTATCTTAGATTATTGTGTTGTTGAGAAGAGTTGAGTCATTCATAATTGATCATCACATAATGTTGCTGATACTATGTACAATGTTTCCTGGTTCTGATCATTTCATTTTGCATCAGTTTGTACAAGTCTTTCCAGGTTTTTTCTGAAAACTGCCTGTTCATCATTTCTTATTGCACAATAGTATTCCATTAAATTCATATACCACAGCTTGTTCAGCCATACCCCAATTGATGAGCATCACCTCAATTTCTGATATTTTGCCACCATGAATAAGGCTGCTATGAATATTTTTTGCACATGTAAGTTTTATTATCTTTTTATGATCTCTTTGGGATTCAGACCTAGTAGTGGTATTGCTGGATTGAAGAGTGTGCACAATTTGGTTGCCCTTTGGACATAGTTCCAAATTTCTCTCCCAAATGGTTGGAACAGTTCACAACTCCACCAGTAGTGCATCAGTGTCCAAATTTTCCCACATGCTCTCCAACATTTATCATTTTCCCTTTTTTGTCACATTAGCCAATATGATAGATGTGAGGTGGTAAATCAGAGTTGTTTTAATTTGCATTTTTCTGCTCAATAGTGATTTAGATATTTTTTTCATTTTCATATTACTATAGATAGCTTTGATTTTTTTACATGAAAACTGCCTGTTCATATCCTTTGACCATTTATTAATTGGGGAATGATAAGTATTCTTATAAATTTGACTCAGTTCTCTATATAATTTAGAAATGAAGCCTTTATCAGAAACACTTTCAATAAAGATTATTTCCCAGCTTTCTGCTTTCCTTCTAATTTTGGTTGCATTGATTTTGTCTGTGCAAAAGCTTTTTAATTTAATATAATCGAAAGTATCTATTTTACTTTTCATCATGCTGTCTATCTCTTGTTTGGTCATGAATCTGTAACTTGCTCAACTTCTCCTTTAAGCATTTGGATGCTATACCACTTGTGCATGTATCTTTAGTATTGATATTACTTCATTGTCTATAGTACTTTTTAGCAAGAAATAGTTTCCTTCCTTTTATCTTCCTTTTTCTCTTTAATTAGGTCTATTTTTGCTTTTGCTTTGTCTGAGATCAGGATTGCTACCTCTGCATTGATTTTTTTTTCTTCAGCTGAAGCAAAATAGATTCAGCTCCAGCACCTTACTTTTACTCTGTGTGTATCTCTCTGCTTCAGGTGTGTTTCTTGTAAACAACACATTGTAGTATTCTTGTTATTGATCCACTCTGCTATCCTCTTCTGTTTTATGGGAAAGTTCATCTCATTCACATTCACAGTTATGATGACTGTCTATTTCCCTCCATCCTATATTTCCTCTTGTTTGCCCTCCCTCTCCTTTCACCATTTTCCTCTTTTTTTTTTTTTTTTGGTGAGGCAATTGGGGTTAAGTGACTTGCCCAAGGTCACACGGCTAGTACGTGTCAAGTGTTTGGTCTGAGGTCGGATTTGAACTCAGGTCCTCCTCACTTCAGGGCCGGCGCTCTATCCACTGCGCCACCTAGCTGCCCCCTCACCATTTTCCTCTTCAAAAGTGTTTTGCTTCTTTCTACTGCTTTCCCCAGTCTACCCACTCTTCTATCAGCCCTGCCCCTTTACTTAATCTTCTCCCCTCCTACTTTTCTGACAGTAAGATAGATTTCTATATTCAACTGATTGTGTTTATTATTCCCTCTTTGAACCAATACTGATGAGAGTAAAGTTCAAGTGATGTCCATTACCCATCCACCCTCCCATCTTTCGCTCCACTGTAATAGGTTTTTGTGTGCCTCTTCATGTAAATAATTTACCCCATTCTATCTCTGCCTTCATCCTGCACCCAGTGTACTTCTCTTTCTCATCCCTTAATTATGTTTATGTCATTCCATCAGATTCATCTTATATCCATATTCTCTGTCTTGGTATTTTTAGCAAAAGCACTTTCAACTGAAAAATTGCAGGAGGGATAAAACTATGTACAAGCTCGACATTTGAAGAGAAGTACAGGTGTTAGAGAGATTCCTTGAAAAGCCAGAAAATGCTCTACAATCTAGTCAATAAATACTTTCATATTTATTGACTCCAATGTAAGAGTGCCCCTATGGGAGAATGTTGAAAAACATTTTAGAAAATCTTTGAGAAGGGTTTGTTTGCCTAAGGGTTACGAGAGAGACAGACAGACAGACAGACACGCACACACACACACACACACAGATAGAGACAGAGACAGAGAGAAACAAAAATTTATAAAATACTAAGTAGTTTCACATCTACAAATCCTAAATATATTTCTTCCAGAATACCGTGGACATGGCAAGCACCAAACAACATCATAAAAAATGAAATCGGTTACTGAAATGGGGACTATAGCAAAATCCACTGTCTGTGCGCTGTCAGACCATTGAAAGAAAAGGTTAAAGTTAGATCAAAGGTCAAAATCGCCATTGAATTAGAACAATGACTGAAGATCAAAGAAGACAATGGGAGAAATTGTTAAAATTTCAGCTTATTAATATATTCACTTTCACAATCAATGCTGAAAAGAGGAAAAATATAAAAATGAAAATATTCAACCTGATTTTCAAAATTTCTTGCAAAAGTTTAGTCAATGTACAGTGCCTCACACAGTTATGCAGTCAGAAGAGTCTAGAGAATTCCTTGGAGAAAAAAAATCCCTGATCTCCTTGCCACGTTGAAGAATGACATCATCTACAGGTGCCAGGGATTTTCAGTATGGCCTTATTTGTAAAATATTATGGAGGTGAAGAAGAAAGATTATAAGATCGATCACTTAATAAAATACCAAGAAATAGCAAAAATAAGCATAAATGTAAGAAAAGGTTGGTATAGAAACTAAAATGAATGTGTATCATGAGAGTATTTATAGATCAGACTACCATGAGAACAGATAAAAAAATTGAACAAATTTCTATGATGATCTATTTTTATCATGCGTGATAGTAAACAATGTTTGAAAAACTATATCTATACATCTGTATCTATATCTATCTGTCTATCTATCTATCTGTCTGTCTATCTATCTATCTATCTATCTATCTAGAATGGAAGGAAAGCCAGAAAGGTCAGAGGAGTACGACATGTTTTAAAGCTATAAGTTGAACTTATATACTAAAAAAGAAAAGCAAGATGCAAAATAATGAAGTCTTGAGTTTTTTATGCATTTTCTTTTATAGTTCTGCTATGTAATGGGCAATACCCCATTTTGTTTAGTGTTTGTTAAATTCAGAATAAAATAAGTGAAACATCAATAAATTAATCAGCTTCTAGAACATTTATATAAACATAATATTAGTTGTTGGCACACTAAAATGAGTTCCTTGTACTTTAACCAATGAGTGAAGGCGCTGAATCATTTCAATTTTGAAGTTCTTCCTAAACAAGAAGAAGGAAGTTGGAGCTAATAAAGAATGACTCAGAGGTATTTCATAGGCAAAGGGAGGAATTGATAGAGTTGCTTTTGTCATTAAGTTTATCCATACTTATGTGGCAGCCATTGTGCTAAGGACTGAGAATAACAAATAAAAAGCAAAAATAAAATACATCTCTTACCCCAAATGATTTTACCTTACTGCGGGGTAAAAATTCATAAAATGAAACTGAAAAGAAGGTAGGAATGTATGGGAGGGGGGAAGAAGGGATTGAGGGGAAAAAAGTTCAGGAAAATTAGGACTTGAACCCAGAGAAGAATGAGAGATAAAACCTACTGGTGTAGGCTCCTCCTTAAAATGGAAGGTTCAGGATGAACTAACAAGTAGTAGGGTCTGTACAACTGTACAACTCTCCCAGAGAAAGAATGTACAGGACAGAATGGATCATCAAGGATGAGGAAAATCATGAAGACATAAGTCTGCAGAGTCAGGAACAGAATCTGAAGAGAAATGAAGGACTATCATACGAAAAGGCAATTTTTTTTTCTTCTATGATCATCTTGGGTTTAGTGCTCCTGATAAATATGTGCCAAAAATATTTTAAGGAAATTAATACCATATAAAACAACAACAAAGTAGAGAAATTCTTTAAATAACTTGATGAGATTCTCTGAATTAAATCATCAAACATTTTGATACTCAGTGCCTTTAATGCAAATATGGGAATAGGTGAATATGGTGAGAAATAAATCAGAAAACAGTGGGTTGGGAAGAAGGAATGAAAGGGCCGCCAAAATCATAAACTATACAGAAAGCTTACACACATCTTTATATCTTGAATACTTTATTTGAGGAAAACAATTAATAAACCTTAAAAATGGTAAGTCTCAAAGATTCAGTCAACAAGCATTTATTATTATCTTGTTATATGTCAGTTCTGAGTGGCCCTTTATTAAACTTTTACTATGTGCTAAATACTAGGAATACAAATACAAGCAGAAAGAAAGAAAATCCTTACCCTCGAGGATCTTAGATATGAATGAGGAAAGCCAAGAGGAAAAAGGGAGCTGAAAAATGGTGGAGTAGGAGGGGAATATATGTTCCTGACACTGGAGCTTTGTAGAGAAAGTCCTTTAGAGATGAATCAGTAGCAGAATCCAGAGATGAAAGAAAACATGATTAGCCTTGGCCTACTCTTTCAATGAGATATTCAGGGAAACACCAGCTAATCAGAAGGTAAGGCCTCCAGGGCAGAGGGTACTTCCAATATCATAAGTAGACCTAAAGTGGAGTGAGCTTCCAGGATAAAAAGGTTTCTATGGCATCGTAGATAAAGTGCTGCAGAGTGAATCAGCAGTGAAGCTTGGAGAGAAATGAAGAGAGGAACATCCTAAAAATAAAATTTATTATATTCAGACTGACAGAAAAAAACAACAAACAAACATGTTATTGATGTAGAAATCATCACAGAAGTGTTCCTCTATCATCTTTTTATAGGGAGACCACTAACTTGTAACAAAAATCACAATTAACTGTGTGAACATAGTAATCTGAGACCCGATTTAAATTCATGTCTTCTTGACTTCAGGCCCAGCACTCTATCCATAGCACCAAATAGCTGCCTAGCTTACTAAGGTCCACTTAATGATGTGCTCTGTAAGGGTCTTCCAAGACTTTTCTTCTGGCATGAATTAATAGCTTACTCTATTATATCACTTCATTTCTTTCTCGATAAAAGCATCAGAATTCTTTTCATTCATTCTATTGAGATTTATTGGTGGCAGATCAGAAACACATGAGGTGGGTGGCCTATAAGTAAATGTTAATGAAGAGGCCTTAAAGACCTCTTTCTAAAGTAAGCACATGTTTAAAATATGACATAAAAGTATTTAAAGAAAGGAAATAAGATATATGGGTGAATTCTCAAAGAAATCCATCCAATTCAGCCAATATTTATCAAGGATCTCCCATTTGTAAAGCACCATGAAGAGAATTCAAAGACAACAGACATTACTTTCAATAAATTTAAATTCTACTAGGGAAAATACAAAATGAACTCAATCTAATTTTGTATTTTAAAAAAGCTAGGCAAAAATAATTGTTGTAACTTTTTTTAAATGTGTAGAACATTATGCAGATAATGGTGACAAGCTTTCCCTTCCCTATTTCCGTCTCTAAAAAAAAATAAGTAAATGGAGGATGATTGGGAAGGAGATTCTTTGACAGAAATCGTTAAATTCTGAAATGTATCTGCTAGATTTTCATCATGCTAGGTAATCCTATTTAGAAACAAAGGAAAGGACAAAATAATTGGCTTGAGTGATAGCATAAATATATGTAATACACAGTTTTGGCATCAGAAGATCTGTATTCAATTGCTGCCTCTAACTAGAGGTACCACCTTGGACAATTCATTTATTACTTCTTGATTTGTTTCCTCTTTTATTAAGTGAGATTACTAATATTTGTATTATGTACTTCATAGCGTTATCATGAAAGAAGTCCTTTGAAAATCTTAAAAATATATTGTAGAAATGCAGTGGTAGAGCTGGTTGGGAGTCAGTAAGAATACTAAGGCCAGAGTCCTTCCAACCAGGGCTTTTATCATAAAAGCAAAAGGAACCAAGCAGCTCAGGATACAGTTAGTTGGGTGGAAGGGGAATGGGGACTTGCTTATATTGGAACTGAAGGGAGAGTGACTTATGGAAATTTACTATGGCATAATATTTGTACTACGTAAGCAAAAAAACACTTGCACCTGCCCTTTACTGGGTCTTCCAGGTGGCTATCTTGAAATAGCTATCCTTTCTTTCTTGAGAGTCCCTTCATTATCATATTCATGAGATGTTAATGGAGGCTTTGACATCACATAAGTTACTATTGGGCAGTGAGGAGTCTCATTGCGCTTGTGTGGTCTTGGGAAAGTCCCTTGACCACAAGGTCGCTGGTGATAGATTGGGCTATGGAGTGGTGAGGTTGCCTGTTCAGCATTTGGGGAAGTAGTTGTCTGCTCAGCAAATGGGGGAAAGGGTTGCCTAATCAACATATAGGGAAAGGATAGGGCCTCACTGCTCTAGGGGGAAAACAGGACTTTACTGCTCTTACTGCAGAATCACACAATCCCAAGGTTGGAATGCACTTTAGAGAAAATCTAGTTTAAGCCATCCTGTACAAGAATTTCCCATATGATAAACAAATTATGTATTATACATGATATGTAATATACTTTATGGCAAGTAGTCATCTAGACATTGCTTGAAGATCTCTAGTGAGGAGCAACCTCCAGCCTCCTGAGACGGCTTATTCCACTTTTGAATAGCTCTAATAATTAGAAGCTTTTCCTTATTCTTTTTGTAAAAAACAAAACAAAACAAAACAAAAAAACCAAAAGACAAACTAACAAAACAAATAAAAAAAAACAAAAACCCTGCCTCTTTGCAACTTCTATCCAATGCTTCTAGCATTAGTCAATGGACAAGCAGAGAAAGACTAATCAAACTTACATGTAGAAACCCTTCAAATACATGAAGACAGCAATCATGTCATCTCCAAGTCATTTTTTAGCATGCTTCATTAAGCATCTCCATTTCCTCCAATCAATCTTCATGCCATGGTCTTGGAACATTTTACCTTCCCATTACTCTCTTCAAGTTATCTTCCAATTTATCATTTTTTTTTTCTAAAACGTGGCACCTGGAACAGAACAAAGTGCTCCAGGTACTATCTGATCAGGCCAGAATAGAGTAGAACTCTTGTCTTCCTTTTCTTAGAAGATATATTGATCTTAGAGCAGTTCAGGGAGTAGTGGATAGAGAGCCAGGCCTGGAGTCAGGAAGATCTGAGTTCAAATCCAGCCTCAGGCCCTTACTAGCTGTGTGGCCCTACACAAGTCACAATCCTGTTTGTCTCAGTTTCCTCATTTGTAAAATGACCTGGAGAAGGAAGTAGTGAACTACTCCAGTATCTTTGCCAAGAAAACTCCAGATGGGGTTATGAAGGGTCAGACATGATTAAAATGACTGAACAACTACTTGCCTATCTTACCCCAGATAAGGATATCACTGATTGTTGCTGTTTTCTCAGCTACAATGTAATAAATAATTTTTTGATCTTGAGGTCGAATAACTCATTATATTAATGCATATTGTTATCACTATGATTTCTTATTTTTTGATCCCTATGCCCACAAGAAAAAAATGGAAAACCCAAATTTTAGCAGACTAGTCAGTCACACATGGATCATTTTGATAATAGATAACCGGCAAAATGAAACAAACAAACAAAAAAACAAAACAAAAACCCTAATAATTCCATGTTCTACTTGGAATAGTATCTCTGCTATGGAGTAAGAGAAAAATGTGTTCAGTCCTTCAGAGAGTTAATTCACTAAATTTTGTGGCCCTCATTTGAAGGCTGGGTTATATTAACTGGTAATTTAGTGAGCTCAAACTCAACTCGCACACATCAGGCCAGATCATGATTCCAATTCCATCTAGTTATTTACTCCAGATATCTTATCATCTATCCTGTCAAGCCATAGGTTTGCTTTGGCAGCTTCTTTCAGCTTCCAACTTCTTACTCTGGGTTTGGTAATCTAATTGAGAATACTGTATCATAATACCATTGTTCTTGGAAAAGTTATTTTATTATATGCCTTCTCTGTACTAAATCATCAAGTCTAAGACACCTAAGACATTCCCTTCCCAGGCCATCACTCTCCTATAGGTGTTGATTCCTATTAGAATATGTGATCTTTGAAGTCAAGGCCTATCTTATGTTTGTATTTGTATACTCAAAGCTTACAATCAGGCACAAACTATGTGTATAATTAAAAAAACAAACAAACAACTTTTCTTTCATTTTCACCCCTGGCATATCCTGGGGTCATGCCATAGAAAGCATTTTTCTGAAACTTGGTCCATTCTTTTTTTTTTTTTTCATTTGAAAAGAACATTTATTAAAGTCCTATATATTCCATTTGATCTATTTTCCAGATCAGTTGTTTTTCCAACGAGGTAGTTTACATTTTCTTCTATTTTTTTTTATTCTTTTGATTTTGTTTGACTGATTCTTGATGTCTCACAGAGTCATTAGCTTCCACTTGCCCAATTCTAATTTTTAAGGAATTATTCTTCAGAGTTTTTGTACCTCCTTTCTTATTTGGCCAATTCTAATTTTTTGCAATTCTTTTTTTTTTTTTGGCCAATTCTACTTTTAAAGGAGTTATTTTCTTCAGTGATTTTTTTTTCATTTTGCCAATTCTATTTTTAAGGAGTTCTTTGGTTAATTTTTGTGATTCCTTTTCCAAGCTGTTCACTCTTTTTTTTTTTATAATTCTCTTGCATAACTTCCTTTTCCCAATTTTTCTTCTACCTCTTTTAATTTTAAAAATCTTTTTTGAGCTCTTCCAAGATGACTTTTTGGGCTTGAGACCAATTCATATTGCCCTTTGAAGCTTCTCATGCAGGCATTTTGACATTTCTGTGTCTCTTCTCAGTTTGTTGTTTGTGTTGGATCTTTCCTGTCACCTAGTAGCTTTCTATGGTCAGAGGTCTTTTTTGTTTGTTTGTTTGTTTGGTTTTTTTTGCTTGTTTTTTAAAGTTGAGCTCTGCTTCTAGGGTACAAGGGGCACTGTTCCAAGTTTCTTGCACTGAGGGCTAGGGGTCTGGTCACTGGCTTTCTGCACTTTTCTGCCTCTGGGGATGGCAGCTTGCCCACCATGTTAGGGTTGCCTGACTTAGTCATACCTGTTGTGCCCTCTGTTCTGGCCTGCTGAGCCAGAACCAGGGGGCTTGGTTACTAATTTGTGCTATGACTCCTGCTGGCTCACCCACTCACCAAATGTACTAGGCTGTGCTCCCCTTTTACCTAAGTGAGACAGACCTTTCCTGAAGTCCCACTCTGTCTTTTTGTGGATTCTATAGTTCCTGAATTCTTTTAGAGGCTTGATTTAATGTTGTTTCCAAGGGAAACTGAGGACAGCTCAGGCAACTTCCTGGCTTCTCTCTGCCATCTTGGCTCCGTCCTATCAAAGTTGGTCCATTCTTTTACCAAATATAGACTTAGCTGTAAGATCCATTCTGGAACTATGAATTTATGATTTACTTCACTGGTAAAGGAAATTAATATTTTCTTAATGCATTAGCAAAAATGGCAAGGAAATTATATTTCTAGGTACAAAATAAATTTAGTAAGGTCTGTTTCAGAAAAAAAGAAGCAAAATGATGATTTGTCTATTACTTGAAATGAATCCTTTTGCAGTGTCTCCATTTCAGCTCAACATTTTTAAAGTACCTAAAAGTGTTTTATAGTATTATGAACTAATATTAACTAAGTGGAGGATGGAGAACTGCCATGCTCTACTAATTGAGAATAGTATGAGAGAATAAATCTTATCCATCTCTCAAAGAAATGTTGCATGATTAAAAATTTAGTTCTTCTACTCATGTTTAGGTTTGTTAATATTTTTATTTCAACTTTCATAACTTGGTTTAACTAGACACTAATTGTTTTAATCACCACAACTACAAGTTATATGGACTGCCTGGACATAATTAAGCAATAAGACATGACAAGCAGTGCATTTCAACATGATTACTGCACATTATAATTTCATAATAAACACCAGTGATGTTGTATCTTAATTATAAACACTAATAGATTCTGTATGCATTTAATTATCTGCTACATTGATATCCCCATAACTTTTAAATAGTTCTGCTTGAATATAACCAGTGCTCAAACATGAACCCACATTAATCAGGCATAAGGAATAAGTTCTTGTTGTAGTTTAGACTAAAACCCACCAATTTCTGAATTGTATTTCTTGTAAAAATACTTCCCCCCGAAGTGGTATGTATTTGTTTAGGGCACACACAATAAAATACATTTTTTTTTGAAAATGTAAACAACTAGACTTAGATTGATATCCCACACCATATATCAAGATAAGGTCAAAATGGGTACATGATTTACATGTGAAAGAATATGTAAAAGAAGATATCAGCAATTTAGGGAAGCATGGAAAATTTTACTTATCAGATCTGTGGATAAGGGAAAAGTTTATGACCGAAGAAGAAATAGAATAGATGATAAAAATGTAATGGATAATTTTGATTTCATAAAATTCAAAAAGTTTTGCACAAACAAAACCAATGCAGCCTAAATGAGAAGAAAATCAGGAAATAACTTTTACAGCAAGTTTCTCTGATAAAGGTCTCATTTCTCAAATATATAGGGAACTAAGCCAAATTTATAAAAATAAAAAGCATTCCCCAATTGATTAAAGGTTAAAGGATATCAACAGACAGCTTTCAGAAGAAAAAATAATCGCTACTTTTAGTCATATGAAAAAATGCTCTAAATCACTACTGATTAGAGAAATAAAAATTAAAGAAACACATCTTTTCAAAATTGTTAACTTGATAGAAAAGAAAAATGATGAATTCTGAAGGGATATGGAAAAACAAGTATGCTTTTGCATTGTTGGTAGAGTTGTGAACTGGTCCAACTATTCTGGAGAACAATTTGTAACTATGTCCAAACGGTTCTAAAACTGAGCGCACCCTTTGATCCAGCAATTCCACTACTACATTTGTATCCCAAAAAGATCAAAGAAAAGGAGGAAAGGATACATTTGTAAAAAAAAAATATTTATAGCAGTTTTTTTCTGTGGTTGCAAAGAATTGAAAATTGAGAGGATGACCACCAAGGGTAAATGGCTAAACAATATATCATATATGATTATGATAGCATACAATTGTGTTATAAGAAATGATGAGCAAGATGGTTTCAGAAAATCCTGGGGAAAACCTATATGAACTGATGTAGAGTGAAGTGAGCAGAATGAGGAGATCATGGTACACAGTAAAGGCAATATTATAATGATGGTCAACTGTGAAATACTTAGCTAGTCTTATCAGTGTGATGGTCCAAGACAATTTCAATGAACTCACAATGAAAAATTCTATGCACCTCCAGAGAGAGAACTGATGAACACTGAGTGCAAAGTGAAGTATGTTTTTTGGCTTTTTTATTATTCTTGCTTTTTTGCAATTTATTTTGCATAATTTCATATGTACAATTGATATTATGTTAGTTGACCTCAATTTGTGGTAGAGGGGCTGGTGGAAGGGAGAGAATTACAAATAAACATTTAAAAAAATGGTTTTTTTTTCAAAATAAAATATGGACAGCACTAGATTCTATAGAAGATTTTTTAAAGAAATATAAATATACTTAGATTTTGTATAATCAAATAATAACCAAAATTTTCCTTCAATAAGAAGGGTTATATAATAATGATAGTAAGCATTTATGAAATACTTTAAGGTTTGTGAGGAACTTCACATATATTGACTCATTTCGTCCTCACAATAACCCTGTGAGTTAGATAGTATTACCACTCCCATTTTACAAATGAGGCAGTTGAGGCTGAGCGGAATAATACAGTAAGTTGTCAGAGGCAGGTCTTCCTGACTACCATGCCCAATGCTTTAGCTGCAACCTAAATGCCTCCCAGTTATACTTAACTGTATCTCTGACAGTACATAATACAGTATCTTCCCCCTTTAAGGTCTCAGTGACTTTGGTTACTTGTAGCTTTCTAATAGAATTGTCAAAAATAATGGGACAACTACCCCCCACACACACAAGAAATTAACAAAACAAGATTAATTTATATTTCAGGAAGTACTCTAATAATATTCCCAGTGAATCTGTGATTTCATCCACATGGGTATTAATCTAACAATGCAGATCTCAGTCTCAACCTATCTATATCTGCCCATTTTGTGCATAATTCTCATCCACAGAAACTAATTCACACATTTTGTGTGACTCTAATCCACAGAAACCAACCCCCCAGGCTAAACCTACAATATAAAGTTCATTAAGATGTAATCAAATGCTATTGGGTCAGATTCTGAACCTATAATAACCTATGTTTCTCTCTAAGGCTCACAAATTCTTGTGGAGAAAAAATATCCTTCAAGATAGGCTTCCTAAGTAGGAGGTTACAAATTTTTGTATTGTTTTCAGATCTATTCAAAGGCTCATTCTAGGATTATAGATAAAAATATCATCCCATAAAATGATAATGTCAACAAGTATCAGAGCTAGATTATGATACTAGCTGTCTGGTCATTTGATTGCACATTGTGACAAGTAGAGATTATGATTTATGTAACTTCATTCATTCAACAAAATATATTCTGCTATGAGTAAAGCACTATGTTAGCAGCTAAGAGGAATGTAAAAAAAATACCAATTATATATTGTCTCTGTCCTCATAGAACTTACTATTTGTGGTCAGGAAACATATATGTATATACCATTATTCTAAAGTACACTATAAAAGTTCAATATGAGCGGTATGAAAAGCTATGAGAGTTTAGAGGAAGAGGAGATTAATTAAATTAATTAATTAATTAATTTAAAGTAATGCAGTGGATAAAGTGTTAGATTTGGAGTAAGGGAGACCTGAGTTCAAATCTAGCCTTATACACTTACTAGTTATTTAACCCAGTTTAAAAATTTGGACTCTGCCTCAATTTCCTCATCTATGAAATGGGAATAATAAAAGCACCTACCTCTCAGAGTTGTTATGAGGATTAAATAAGATAACAGCTCTGAAGCACTTGGCAGCTATTATATTTAAATGCTCACTATTAATTTAGCCAAATTTTCACTTATTACCCAATATGCCAATTTGTGGTTTTTAAAGGCCATTTAGGTATTGCCAGGACTGGAATCAGTAAGACCTGAGTTCAAAGTTCAAATCTGGTGTTAGACACTTACTAACTGTGTGACTTAGACAAGTCATTCAATATCAGTTTACCTTAGTTTCCTTAGCTGTAAAATGGCGATAATAATAGTACCTATCCCCCAGGGTCATTGTGAGCATCATATGAGATAGTTGTAAAGCACTTAGCACAGTGTTTGGAACAATAGTAAGCAATATATAAATGTTAGCTATTATTATTACTATTATTATTAAAAGATTGATTTAATTAATTCTGGTTAAATTCATTAGTTCCTTCCTTATATACAAAAATAGGGGAAAACATGTCTCATACATATGAAAACATTCACAAAGACATTACTGAGTCAATAAAGTACTGGGGAATCTAGGGTACCCATTGATTAAAGAATATCTAAACAAATTGTGGCTTATGAATGCAATGCAATATTAAGAGGCCATAAAAATGTCAAATATGAGATATTTATGAAGACATAGGAAGAATTATTTGAATTAATGCAGAGTACAAGAAACAGAAGGAGAAAAATAACATGAAGACTAACCATAACAACATAAATAAAAAGAAAACTATGATAAAATGAAACATTATAATTATAATGGCCAATCTTGATCTCAGAGAAAAGTTAAGAATTTGGACATCCCTCTCCACACTGAGTAAAAGTAGGCTGGGGAGCAGAGGAGACTGTACTCTGGGTCTGGAATGTTGCATATACTATCAGATATAATAGTTATTTTGGTGGTTTTTACTGATTTTCTTTCTTTTTCTTTTAAAATCCTTATCACAAAGGAATACTAATTGGGTAGGAGAGAAAGTATGGATATATTTAGAAATGAATGTCATAAAAAAACAAAAGGCACCAATAAAAATGAAATAATGTGATAATTATCTTATGTTGAAACAAAAACTACTCTAAACACTTGAACTTTAGCAATCTATTACTCTGTCCCTAATTCTTTTATTGCTAAGCAGTTGAAAACTGTATTCGAAAAGGTTCCAAAACTATGAATCAAGGAACCTGGGATTGTTTGGTTGGTTGGTTGTTTTAGCCTGGCTCTCCGAGCAAGAATTTGCACTTCCTCTGGCAACCAATAAATTACCTGGGTTTTATAAACCCCCACCCCTCTACTGAGTATCAATACTACTTTTTTCTTTTCTTTTCTTTCTGGTTATATGATACAAAGAAGCAGTTGCAAAATGAATAGAATGCTCAGCCTAGAGTCCACTAATCCTCCCTCTAATAATTCCTAGCTGGGCAGCCTTGCACAGGTTGTTTATTCTCTTTGTACCTCAGGCACTCCCTAGTACTTATCTATTAAATAGTTTACCATTTGTGATATGCATTTCAGTTGGTAGATGGAGTACCTATCCCATTTTAAGTCCTTATGCTGAAGACAGCATAGATCTTGAATATTTGCATACGTGATGTAAGTTATGATGGATAGCTAATACATTGGATGACAATCAATATCTAAAAATGATCCACAAGCTAGAGTGTTGGGTCAAATCCAATGAAGTGAAATTAAATAGAGATAAATGTAAAATCCTATACTTTTGCTTAAAAAAACTGCATAAAGGAGTATGAAAGGCATTATGAGATAAATGTCTCAAGACCCCCCCCCCCAAAAAAAAAAAGAAGAGAAAAGAAAACAGGCTACAGAAACATTGTGTTCAAGTGACAGAGATTACAGTTTTACTGTTCTTGATCTTTGGTCAAATCAGATTTAGGGTATCATATTCAATTTCAGATGTTACATTTCAAGGAGGATTGGGCAAAGCTGAGGTTTTTCTAAAGGAGGTTAATCAGAATGCTGAAAGAGTTAGAAACAATGTCACAGGAAGATTTGTGGAGGGATTTTGGAGATGCTTCACTGGAAGAAAAGACAATTGAAAGGAGCATGTTAGTCAACAGTTAAGAAACATAGACCTACAAGTTACCAGACACTGTGCTAAGAACTGAGGATACCAATAAGAAAAAGAAAGATAGCCCTTCCCCTCAAGGAACTTAGAATCTAACGGAAGAAGACAATACACAAAAGGAAGCTGAGAAGGAGGAATGACTCCAAAGTGTACTCCATGTGAGGCCACTGTGTTTGTGGAGTAGAAGCCAAACAGAACAGCTGATTAAAAATGAGAAGGTAGGTGGAAAGTTCTGAGTCCTTTTAAAAAGAAAGCTTTGGCAAGAGTTTATTGCTCTGTCCTCTACCTCTCCAATCAGAAGGAAGAGGAAGCTAAGGGTGCTGAGAATCAAAGCTGAGTTAATCTTAATGATATTGAGATTTTAGGTTATGAGCTTATCTTGCAGGATGATTGATGGTCATGGGAACAAAAGCAAGGCAAGAAGCTGATGGAAAATGACAATATTAAAGAATTATAGGGGTTGCCCTGTGGAACAGGAATTTAAATTATTCAGTTTGGTTTCAAAAGACAGAAGAAGGGGCCATCAAGGAAGCTCAAGAATCAGATTTTGATTCATCATAATGATAAACATAGAATAGATTATACCAAGATTTGTTGAGTCCTCCATCACTGGCTGTCTTGAAGTGGAGACTTTATGATCACAAGAGGCATATTAAGGGACCAAATAAAGGTTGTTAGTACTTGAAGGGATCTTAGAAACCACGTAGTCAGGTATTACTTATCACTTAGAAGAAGACAACAAAGTCAAAGCTCCCACATTAAAAGCCTCCAAGAAAAATATGAATTGGTCTCAGGACATGGAAGAGCTCAAACAGGATTTTGAAATTCAAGTAAGAGAGGTAGATGAAAATTTGGGAAGAGAAATGAGAGTGATGCAAGAAAATCATGACAAATTAATCAACAGGTTGCTAAAGGAGACTCAAAAAAAAACTAAAGAAAATAACATCTCAAAAACAGACTAGGCTCAGATTCTTAAAATCTAGCTCCTGCTCTGATTTGTACAATCTAGCCAATAGCTCATAGGTGCTCAGTTTCCTTAAAAGTCTGGCTAATTTTGTGGATCTTTAATAAACCTTGTCTTTGGGTCAAATTCTTTCAGGCAGGACTTGCTTGTTGTGATTTTGGGGTCATAGCACCCCTAAACCTCTAAACCTCAACATTTTGGTGGCCTGTATGGGGAAACTGCCTAACCCCAAGTTCTTCTCCAGTCAAGACTGGAAGGTATGCAAGCCTCCCCTCACCTCCTTTCTTGCTCTGAAGTTGGGGTTGCTCTCCAAGCACCGAGGCTTGGAGGTGCTTTTTGGGCACACAGTTACGAGGCTGTCTTGCATTTGGCCTGACACTGTCAGGCTCTCGCTCTACTGGCCATGGACCTGGGTACACTTTCTGCAGAATAGAGGACAAGGATGGACACCCTATCTGGAAATGTATGCCAATTCTGTAAATTCTCTCGGCGCTAGGGAATTGGGAAACATTCAGTTGCTTTTTGGTTCCCTATGGCTTATTTATTCCCTTCCCTGTACACCCCTGAATTTTTCCTTCATGGAGGTTATGGGAAAAGTTAGAATGGTTAAAAACATCTTAGCAGATTCTGGAAGTTTTGTGATTGATCATTAAGGAGTTTTGAAACACCTCTGTACAACCTAGTCACTCCCTTCCTTTGAGTCAAGAGGGTGTCTGTTAACCCCTCTCATAGGAGAAGAGAGTTTCACCCTTTCCCCCCTCACCTTTGTTTTGCCCTCTCCCACTTGGGGAAAGGAAGGAAGAGGAGGGACACCAACTACAGCTTGGGCCCCCCTGGCAATGGCTTTGGGCCCTAGGGCAACTTTTGCCTGGAAGCATCATCCCAGGATCAGCACATCCTGCTCAAAGTAAAGAAGCTGGCCTCTGAACTTGGGTAAGCATGCTCTTTTAGAGTTGCAGTTTTAGCTGTTAACCATGAGATGTTGATTCTCTGTGTAAAGTAATTTGGAAATGCATTTAACAAAATTAAAGTCACCTGATTGGTAATGGGTTTATTTCAAGTTTCAAATTGGTGAACTTTTTCTATCATTTGACATAAGTCAAGCAACTTTTCATAACTTGGCTACTGCTAAAATAATTTGACTATTGTTGGTTATTGTTTAAATGTATAAAGTTGCCAAAAAGCTTGTTTGGGTGTTGCCTTGTTGAGAATTTGCAAGTATATAGAAATAATCTCTAACGATTGGCTTTTTACACCAGGACAAATTTAAGTTTGAGATGTAAATCTTGGAAAAGTTTTTCTTTTTTTTTTTCCTAAGCTATGGTTAGTGAAACTTGCTGTGTGAGGTAAAAGCTAATAGGATCTTATTTTGAGTTGTCTGATGGATCATAATAATCCATTGATAATCAATAATCCGTCATCTGAGAGAAATGCCACAAGCTACTCAGAGAGAATGAGATACTAGTGGGAAGTCAGCATTGGACAAAGCTGAGAGGACAATTTTAGCCTCAGTCTAAGATAGGTTCCTCCTGGCTCAGTTTCCTCATTATGTTCCTTTGAAAAGGAATATCATCCACCTGGCTATTCCTGAGTCTGGCTATGAGGTGGATTTGATACAGCATGGTTGGAAAACTGAATTATCTGATTCCAAACAGAGCAAAGGATGTTTTACCTGTCATTTGGGTCCCACAGTTTTTTCTGTCAGATTTTTGTCTTCCTGAATACAGGCCATTCACCTACAGTTGATAGCAAACAGCAGGTACCAGATAATGTCTCCCCTCCACCCCATCATTCCCTGGATGTAACTCATCCTTGGTTCCAGCACAAACTCCCTCAAGGCAGGGACAGCTCTATGCCCCTTGCCAGCAGGAAGCAGTTTCAGAAGCTGAGACCTTCACCTCTTACCCAAAAAGAATTTGGGTCCCATTTGTTTGAGGGGGAAATAACGAGGATGGGATCTAGACCCCAAAAAGGAAAAATCCTGGACTTTCCCACGTGGCCAAACCTCTGGAGTTCCCCTGAGGCTATAATCCCATCAACTGGCTTTTCATTATGGTTATGCCCAATCTCCCAATTCTGTTACCCTTAACCTAGCCTAGCCTTCCATTTTCTTTCCTCCCTATGGCCCCAGGCCACTCCCCACCCTTAATTCTAGCCAGGCTTAATTCTCTCTTGGCCAGAAGGCCAAAGTCCCTGGTGTTCTATTACCTCACAGTCCCTGTAAACTACTTGGCCACTCCTAGATCCCTCCCATAGTCTTTCTTTATGTAAGGTCCATCTTGTCTCCATTAAGGTGCTCAGATTCTTAAAATCTACCCACTGCTCAGATTCTTAAAATCTAGCGAATAGCTCATGGATGCTCAGATTCCTTAAGAGCCTGGTTAATATGATCAAAAAAAGAACCTAGAAATCATCTTCCATGAAATTATCAAGGAAAATAGCCCCAATATTCTAGAACCAGAGGGTAAAACAGAAATGGAAAGAATCCACTGATTATCTCCTGACACTCTGAAATAAAAACTGCCCAGAATATTATGGCCAAATTCCACAGTTGCCAAGTCAAGGAGAAAATATTGAAAGCAGTCAGAAAGAAACAATTCAAGTATGATGGAGTCACGATCAGTATAATACAAGATTCAGTATTTTCTATGTAAAAGGATCAGAAGGCTTGAAATATGATATTCTGGAGAGCAAAGGCACTAGGATTAAAACCAAGAATCACCTACCCAGCAAAACTGATTATAATCCTTCAGGAGAAAAAAGGGATATTAAATGAGATAGAGGACTTTCAAGCATTCTTGATGAAAAGACCAGAGCTGAATTGAAAACATGGCTTTCAAATACAAGACAGAAGAGAAGCATAAAGAGGTAAACTAGAAAAAGAAGTCATAAGGGACTTAATAAGGTTAAACCATTTATATTCATACTTGGGAAGATGATATTTTTAACTCATAAGACCTTTCTCATTATTAGGTTAGGTAGAAGGAATATATGTAGACAGAAAGCACAGGTATGAGTGGAATATAAAGTTATGATATCTAAAAATAAAATTAAGGGGTGAGAGAAGAATGTACTGGGAGAAAGAGAAAAGGAGAGGTAGAATGGGGTAAATTATCTCACATAAAAGGGGCAAGCAAAAGCTTTTACAGTGGAAGGAAAGGGGAGGAAGTGAGGCAGAGTGAGTGAACCTTACTCTCATAATAATTGGCTCAAAGAGAGAATAACATACACACTCAATTGGGTATAGAAATCTATCTAACCCTACAGGAAAGTAGAAAGAGAAAGGGATAAGAGAAGAGGGTGGGGTGATAGGAAGGAGGGCAGATTGGGGGAAGGAAGTAGTCAGAAACAAAATATTTTTGAGGAGGGACAAGGTGAAAGGAGAGAGTGAGAGAGAATAGAATTAAAGGGGAGGAGAATAGGATGAGCAATAGAAACTGTGAAAAAAAATTTGGAAGCAAGTTTCACTGATAAAGGCCTCATTTCTCAAACATATAGAAAACTGAGTCAAATTTATAAAAATAAGAGCCATTCCCTAATTGACAAATGACCAAAAGATATGATCAGTTTTAAGATGAAGTAATCAAAACTATCTATAGTCATATAAAAAATACTCTAACTCACTATTGATTGGAGAAATGCAAATTAAAACAATTCTGAGCTACTACCTCATACCTATTAGATTGTCTAATAGGACAGAAAAGGCAAATGACAACTGTTGGAGGGAATGTGGGGAAAATGAGACCAATACACTGTAGGTGGAGTTGTGAACTGATTCAACCATTCTGTAGAACAATTTGGAACTATGCCCAAAGGTAATACCACTACTAGGTCTGTATCCTGAAAGAGATAACAAACAAAAAGGAAAAGGGCCTCTATGTACAAAACTATTTATAGCAGTTCTTTTCTGGGGGCAAAGAATTAGAAATTGAGGATGTCCATCAATTGGGGAATGACTGAACAAGTTGTGTTATGTGATTATGATGAAATACTATTGTACTATAAGAAATGATGAGCAGGATTACTCTCAGAAAAACCTGGAAAGACTTTCATGGGCTGATGCAAAATGAAATATACTGTGTACACAATAATAGCAATATTGTAAAATGATCAGCTATGAATGACTTAGCTATTCTCAGCAATACAACAATTCAAGATAACTCTAAAACACTTATGATGAAAAATGCTATCCATCCCCAGAGAAAGAACTGAAGGTATCTGAATACAGATTGAAAGATACTCTTTTTTTCACTTTATTTATTTTTCTTGAGTATTTTTGTCTATGTTTTCTTTCACAACATGATTATTATGGATATATTTTGCATGACTGCACATGTATAATCTATATTGAATTGCTTGCCTTCTTAATGAGGGGTGGGGAGGGAGGAAGGGAGAGAATTTGGAACTCAGAGTTTTAAAAACAAATGTTAAAAATGTTTTTGCATGTAACTGGGCAAAATAAAATACTAAAAAAAATTTTTTAAGAAAAGAAAGAAAAAAAATGGCTTTCTGTAGGGGATACCAGTTGAATGAGTCTTGAATGGAGCTAGGGATTTGAAGACAGAGAGTTGACAAGGGAGAGCATACCAGGCATGAAAGACAGTGCAAAGTCATGGAGGCAAGAAATAGAATGTCATCTACAGACAACAGTGAAAAGGCCAATTTGTCTGGAGTGTAGAGTATGTAATCTAGATAGGTAATTAGCAGCCAGATTTTAAATGTCAAACAACAGAGTCTGTAGTTCATCCAAAGGAAATAGGAAATTTATTGTTTGCCCAATTACCAATTCTGCTCTTCCTTGACTCCCATCATGTCAGTCATCAAATGTCAATACAGTTTCCTTTCTCTTTCCATTCTCACTACTGACTCTCTACTTTTTACATCCATGACCTCACCTCCTAATGGTTTGGCTACTTCCCATTTCACCTTCTCTACTCTCTCCCACACACTACATCAGATTAATATTTCAAAAGCACTCCTTTTATCTTCTCTCTCCATTGCTCAAAACCTTACACTATCTTCAGGATTAAGTCCAAGCTCCTAGACCTGATATACTTAATGGGCTCTATTTTCCAGCCCTATTCTACCTTTTCAGCATAATTTCCCACAATTCCACATTAGTCAACGCATTGTCTCCCAAACATGCCCTATTTCCAATTTAATTTTCTTCCCATAGTTTTTCTTCAAATCTGGAATTGCCTTTCTACTACTCTTGGTCTAAGTTCTACCATTCTTCAAAGTCTAATTCAGTTAAGACCCTAAACACCCCAACCCTCATTTAATTTCCTGAGCTATTGTAACACTTACTGTTCCTACTGATTACTTGACCTTTATCTTTCATTGTCACTTATCCTCTGTGTGTGTATACATATATACATATATGTATGTATCTAACTATGTATCTATGTACTGTAACTATGTGTGTATGTATATATGCACATATCTATGAGTTATCTATCTATCTACTAACCTATGTTTTCCTGCTTTTGGTGTAATGAGTTCCTTGAGCGCAGGGATTGTTTCATTTTCGATTTTGTATCCCTAATACTTACATAGTAAGTCCTTAATTTAATTTTAATTTTTTTTTGTTATTTAATCATTTTCAGTTGTGTCTGACACTTAATGACCCCGTTTGGGGTTTTCTTGGCAAAGATACTGGAGTATTTTGCCATTTCTTTCTCCAGCACATTTTAAAGATGAGGAAACTGAGGCAAATAGGGTTAAATAACTTCCTTAAGGTCACATAGCTAGTAAGTATCTGAGGCACAATTTGAATTTAGGAAGATGACTCTTTCTAACCCCAGGTCTGGTGTTCTATCCAATGTGCCTCATTTAAAATAAATTCAATTAAATTTGTTAAATTGAATTGAATTGGTAGAAGGGGTTAACTAGAACACTAGATGGTTTAAAGTAGTGCCTCAAATGCAGCACTGGGAGTCAAGAGATATAATTCTCAATATGGAGTAAGGATATTTAGGCTTAACTCTTTGAGATGTTTATAGGCAAATTACTAAAATTCCAAATCTGTGATTACCGAGCTGTAAAATGGAAATGATAATATTTGTAGCATTTTCATGACAGACCCATTGCAAGAAAAAATTATCTGAAAACCTGAAAGCATTGGAGAATGTGAATTGTTATTAATCTGTTGATAAGCTCTTTTTTTTTTTTGCAGAAGTAATGTAAATAACAATACTGAAAATCAAGATCAAACAAATTTTTGCCCTTCTAATCTGTGGGAGGTTTCTGTCCTCCCTGAAATTACCTTAGAATACCTGTCTTAGAATTGAAAAGTTGCAGCACCTCTCAAATTACCCAACTGACACTGTCCTAGGAGGCATTAAGGAAATAGTGAAAAGATGGTTTTGAAGTCAGGGAGAGCTGGGTTCAAGTCTCACCTGTGACATATACTGGCTGTGTGACCCTTAGTAAGCCACATAGCTTCTCTAAGATTCTAAGTTGCACAGAAGTTGCCAACCTACTTTGGTAGAAAGAGTTTCCTTGTCTGGGAGGTCCCTCCAACAATGAAATTGCAGGTCGAGTTCCTATCCTTATTATTATCCTAACCCTCACTTATATAACACCTTTTCTGGTGTACCTATGTGAAATAAATCCTATGCAGAGAATGCCTGTAAATGAAAACTCCAAAGATAGCAGATTGCACATCCTCTGCCCCGCAGACTATTAAACATAAAAGCTCTATCTGAAAGACACTCCATTCTTGCTTCATTTTTTATCAATGACTATTGCCAGTACTAGGAATCCAGTATTCTGAATGAATCCATTTAGTGCATGAAACATGATTTTGCTGCCAAAATACTAATTAAAATTTTATGGCATATACAACCAGCATCTTTTAAAATTCACTCCGCTGCTCTAATGGGTTTAAAATGCTCATGTGTATCAACTGATATTGCATGGGGTCCATTCTACAGGATGATTAAACAGTTAGTGTAAAGTTAATAAACATCCAAATTGATATTTAAAAAAACATTTTGACAAAATCCTGGTCATTATATTGGGTTTAGTAAAAAGTCAACATTGTTATCTTAATTTTAACCATACCAGACTTTAAATATGAAAAACCACTGATATTTTTCCATTGCAGAAAGTATGAGCGACATTGTCTCTGTGAAATTCTGGAGGGCTTTCTGAATAAAATGATTCATTACTGGGTTCTCATCTACCTTTTTCATTTTTCCCATTGGAGGATGTTTTTTTTTCTCTCTTTCCATTAAAGTATTACTTCTTTTGCTGCTTTTCCCTCCTCCCCCCTTTACTTTCTTCTGTTCTCCTACCTGGTTTCCATTTTAAGTTTTTAATACAGTTTTTAAATTCAATGAGAAATGGAAAAGCGTAGAAAATGCATGAGAGAGTGTATTTTTTAACTTTCTAAGCTGAGAAAGGTAAGGTAAAGTAGATATAGAAGGCTTCTTAAATCCAACAGAGTCAGTTAAGGACAGCTAAAGACACTTGAGATGAGAATTTGCAATTCCATCTGTATGTACTTGCTAGATTATTATGAAATTCTTTGCTGACATTGTCAGGTAGATAGTGCATCAGACTACCAAGTAGAGAGAAGATAGTTTTAAGCATAGATCATGAGCTGGAAGGGATTTCAGAAACCATCTAAAACAGAAAAGGAAACTGAGTCCCCAGATGATGTGACTTGCCCAAGGATACATAAGTACTTCAGTTACACTTGAACCTAGGTCCTCTGACCCAAAAGCCAGTACTATTTTTACTGTGCCAATCATCCCCCATAATCAAAATTCTGTCATTAAGTAAATGCTCAGAAAGTATACTTACTCTTCCTCACAAATGCATTCATTCATTTATTCACTCATTAATTCATTCACTTGTTTATATAATCTTTCTTCATTCATTTAGCTATTCAACAAATATTTACTGAGAACAAAAATAAGAAACTGTGCTAGGTGTGTTGACCATATTTCAAGAACCTGTGATTTCAATAATGCTGTCTGTTAATACTTATGATAATGGGGCATATGAGTTCCAACTCAGGAAACACAGCTCAATGTGTTTCTGTGGCCAGAATAATTTGTACCTGACAGATGATTAGCTTCTCTGAGATTAGCTTGGATGTTTCTTAATTCAGCTCAATCAAATACAACAAATATTTGTTGTGTCTTATGTGTCCAAGGATAGGGTCAAAGTTGTATTTGGAGTCAGAAAGACCTAGATTTAAGTCCCATCTTTAACTTATACAGGCTGTTTGAACCTGGGTAAGTCCTTTAATCTTCCAGTGTCACTGGCAGTAAGATGCATACTAAGTATTAATCTGCATTAATAGAGGGAGTGTCTTCAGTGGGAGGTGCTTGGCTACTAAAATCAGACATGCGCTTCAAAACCAAAACCAATCCAAACCAAAACATAAATGTATAGAACTTTGTTAGACTCTGGGATGTAATGACAAAAAATGCTTGAGTTCTTGCCTTCAAGGAGGTTGAATCTAGTAAGAAGTTCTCAAAGTGTGATCTGGGGACAACTGGGCAGATCCAATACCCTTTCATTAGGTGATCAAGGTCAACCTATTTTATGATAATAAGGTATTTCAATTTCTGATATAGTAAATATCAATAGGTGGAATCCACAAAAGCTTTCTGAGGCATCTTCAATTTATATACATAGAGGGATTCTGTGACCAAAATCTTTTAGAGCCACTAGTCTAATGACTGAGGTACTGAGGTATGAGAGCAGTTGGGGCACTCATTACCTTTGCATAAATAAAGAACTAGGCAAAATGATAATAATTTAAACTATGGGAGAAGATGAATCTGCCTGCAATCTGGTGCCATCTTTTCTTTCAAGGTATGTCTAATTACTGTCTTCTATGCCCCTATTCAACAAACTTGGTACCTTTATTGCTGCCTCCCCCTCCAATAGCATTGTTTTTGTTGTTGTTGTTGTTGTTTTGTTTTTTTTTTCCTATTGAATTCCTGTCTATCCTTTAATGCCCAACTGAAGTATTTCCCTTCTGTTCATACCTCTAGCTGGCCATGTCCTTCACCATCAGACCTTATATAACCATTTCCACTATCAATTTCATATATACTTCTCATATAATATCATTACTCTCTCCATTAATATCCTATCTTACTGGATGTCAAGTAAGCACAAACTGAATCTTATCTAAACTTCATATCTCCTTTAGTGAGCACAGTGCCCTGTACAAAATAAGAATTGAATTAATGTTTGACCTATTTATGCTTGTTGTGTTTTCTTATCTTTCCAGGAAAGTTCTATTCTAATACCTTATCATGGAGTGGATTTTCAAATTCTATTCTGGTGGAGCACAAGCTAGAGCATGCTAGAAAGACTTCCTACATAGGCCCGGTAACAGACAGGCTGCAGTCCAAGGGCCAGCCTTCTTAAGTTGATACAAGCTCATCAATAAGCTGGCCACAGGGTGATAATGTTTTTGGCAATGACTTTCACAGATGGTCCATTAAGGCATAGATTGATTATGAAATGTGTCACTGGTGGAAGTGCCCAGAGAAATAAAATCCTTGACCTTTGAAACATTAAGTTATTGTGAAGATTAATCAATGTAGATTAGATGCTAATGTAGTTAGGTGAGTATGGGGCTGGTTGACTGACCACATCTAAAAAGTTGTTTAATTGAAGTCTCAAACTTGAGGGAGCTCTCTAGTGGATGAATGAATGAATTTGAAAGAATGTATTAAACACAGATTACATGATAAATAATGTGGTAAGTACTAAAATATAAAGTAAAAGCAAAGACAGCCTCTGCCCTCGAGGAGCTAATATTTTAATAGGTAGAGACAATACAATTGGGAGATAGGGGCCAGAGAGGGATACGTTGATCTGAAAGCTATAGGAGTGATGAATGGGATTATTGGCAAGTGGAGTGACACATCCCTTCCAGGAACAGTGGCACAGTCCATTTGTACAACAATAGTGGAAGTTCTAAAGGTGAAAAATGTTAAAGCTTTAAGACTTGATATCTGGTCCTGACATCAAGGTGGCTCTCCAGACTATCAGGAAGATGACTAGAAAGTAAGAAGTGAAGCAAAGTTGTCTGGAGTCTACCCTAAATACTGATACAGCAAGGCAGTCACCAATCAGAAGAGCAGGGGCCCAGCTTAGAAATTCTGAAGATGAAAGGGTTAAAATGCATTTTTTTATCTTTTTGTTGTTATTGTCCTATTCAACATTTTGACCACTGACATGGAGTAAAACAGATGGCATGCTTGTCAAACATGCCATTGAAATGAAGCTGGGGAGATAGGTAACTCTTTGGATGACACACTGGGGATACAAAAATATATCAGGAGGTACAAAAAGGCTATCTATGAAAATAATAATAACAATAATAACTAAAATGTATATGTTGCTCTAAAGTTTGTAAAACACTTTACATACACTATCTCATTTGATCAAATAAAAAATTAAATAGGGATACATGTGAAGAGCAATACCTGGGGTCAAAAGAAAATCAACTGTACAAGTAGAGAGGCATTACTGGACATGTCATATAAAACAAATAGATCGATAGATAGATAGATAGATAGATACATACATACATACATACATACATACATACATACATACACATATACATTAGGAAGGGTGTTAGTCTGTTATGAGATCAATATAATTTGATTTGACGTGTGACATTACAGCTTTAAAAAAGTCAATGTGACTTTTGTTTTAGTAACAGAATTCTAATGAAAGAGATCATCACTCCATTATAATGAGATTATTCTATTATAATTAATTATAATAATATTTATATAATTTATATAATAACATTATATGAGATTATAATAATATTCCATTATAATGAGATTGGTCAGAAGATATGTCGAATAGTGTGTCTTGTTCTCAATGATACCTTTTAGGAAAAGCAATTATAAGTGGGAGGGAGAATATTCAGAAGAGTGAGCACCGTGCAGCTGTGGAGACAACTCAGGTCGACCTCAATTGCTATTCAGGTATGGGAAACCTGTGGCCTCAAGGCCACATGTGGCCCTCTAAGACCTCAAGTGTGGGCCTTTGACTGAATCCACACTTCACAGAACAATTCCTTTTAATAAAAGGATTAATAAAAGGATTTGTTCTGTAAAACTTGGACTCAGTCAGAAGGCTGCACCCAAGGACCTAGAAGGCCACATGTGGCCTCGAGACTGCAGGCTCCCCAATCCGTATCTCTCTCTCCACTATGGTTTGGTCAACTTCTTACCATAAAAAATTTGAATGATGGAATGGAATTACGGAGACACCTTGTTTTCTAATGGTCTTTTCATAACTATGGTGCTGAATTTAGCCACAAAAAAGGGGGACACTTGACTGACAGTGGAAATTCTAAATCCTTTGATTAAGGGGAAGGATAGTCCATATCCAGCCCTTGTGAAAGAAGGGAAAAGCCCTTCAGCCAAGGCCTTTAAAATGAAAAATAGTCGAAAGCATTTCTTTAGCAGCACTCTCAGGAATGAAAAGTTTTTTAACTGGTGGGCCAAGAACTACTGAGTGAGTGGTCATAAGGGGATCATCTTGGTGTCAACATAACATGGACAGATCATCTACAAGAGGTTTACACCTTCTTAGAAGTTTTCCTACACAAGGCTCTGGCCCAATTGTTGTTGTTGTTATTGTTTGTCCTTTGTTCTCAAAGAGGATCATAACATCAGGAAGATTATGCCATAACTTGCAAGTAAATTAGATTTAAGTGAGGC
This sequence comes from Vombatus ursinus, assembly GCF_900497805.2. Classification (NCBI taxonomy): domain Eukaryota; kingdom Metazoa; phylum Chordata; class Mammalia; order Diprotodontia; family Vombatidae; genus Vombatus; species Vombatus ursinus. The sequence goes on along the minus strand of NW_020951391.1, from coordinate 5,587,103 downwards.
AGAGCTATGCAAAGTCACCAGCCTCACTCTCTCTGGAGTAATCTGGGTCCAACCACAAGATATAGGTTAGGACTACTGGGGATGGCCCCCTCTGACACTGTATTGAATGACTGAATGTGATAGAGTTGTTATTGATACTGAAGCTCTCCTATTCCCAGTGCTGCTTTTGGCTACCATCACCCCATTACTAAGGAGACTAACTGTGAGCTGCAAAGATTCAACATCACCTACTATATGGCCTGGATTACTGACATCAAGGACTTAGTCCTTCTGTGGGGAAGGAGGGCAAAATAAAGCCTAAAATTTGTGGTCATCTTTTTCTTCCACATTTAATTACTCTTTCAGGAATTCAAATTTTATTTGCTTTTGCCTTATTTTAGTTTAATTTTTCTTCTTTTTTTTTCCAGTGATATCTGTGTCAGGATATTATCTTCCTCAAGTTTAGAGTCATATAGTAATGCCCTTAAAGTCATTTAAGTACTTGACGATCTTCAAGATCTTTTAGTTCTGGCCAAGGAATATGGTGTGATAGGATCAATATTTACTCATACCCTTCCTACCTCAGCTCCCCACCCCCAATAAAAAAGCAAAAGAATTAAATTGGGCAAGGAGGACGTCCCCAAAACTTAAATGGCCCATGAGGCTAAGGGTCAAGTCATGTGGATGCTTCCGCAGCTTCCTGCTGATCTCAGGTTTTATTGACTTGGCTTCCTCGTTAATGAAGGGCATTAACTCTCCTGCCTAAAGAGCTGGGGCCCTTCAGATGACAAACTTCCCAGTGCCAAGGAAATTATAACATCCTTCCCTGTTGAACAGAGGCATTTTTTGTATTGAGGTGAGGGGAGCAATATTCTTCCTTACTGAAGTTTTGTATTTTGTGGACTATCTCAACTAAACTATGAGGAGGGAAGGGAATAGGCATTTATATAATACTTAATATGGGTCCAGCACTGTGCTGAGCACTTCTTACAAATATTATGCCACTTTATCTTCACAACAAACCTGTGAGGAAGACATAATTCTTATTTCCATTTTACAGTTGAGGAAACCGAAGTAAACAGAGATCAAGTGACTTGCCCAGGGTCACGTAGCTAGTTAATGTCTGGTGCCAGATTTAAATTCAGGTCTTCCTGACTCTGGATCCAGCTCTGTATCCACTGTATCTCCAGCTGCCTCTGGCTAAGGAAACTATCTTTCTCTTACCCGTTGAATGACCTTTGACTCTCTCATTTCATTCTAATATCTGACTTAAATTATTAGGGTACCAACCTGAGTTAAAACCAATACACATCAATTTCCTTCAAATAATTTTCATATGACGTGGACTTGATCAAGGTCATTAAGTATCTTGGTTGCCTGGCTGGATAGTCTCATATTATCATTGTCCTTTTGAAAATGAGGTGTCTAGAACTAACACGGCTCTATAAATGTGATCTGGAGAAGGATGAATTTAGAGGGGCTATCACTTCCTTATTCCTGGAAGTTGTGTCTCATTTAATACAGCTTAATATCTGATTAGTCCTTTTGGGTGTTACATCATACAACTGGTGCATTTTGAATTTATAGTCTACTAAAACCACTAGATCTCCCCCTGACCCAGAAATACAGCTGTCTGAACTTACTTCTCCTATCTGGAACATGTGGAATTGATTTTTTTAACCTAAATATAAAAGTGCATTCCTATTGAATTTTATATTATTTAACATGGTCTAATATTCTGGCTAGTTATATTATCTGCAGATTTGAAAACATGCTATTGAAATTCCATTTACAAGACAATTCCTATAGATCTGTTTTCTATTATTTCATTCTCCCTAACATCATGTGTTCTTAGACTGATCAAAGACTTTAGAAGAGTATACGTTTACAAACTAAAAGGGACCATGTAGAAAACAGAACATTAGTTTGTCCAGTTGGAATGGAGTCTTACATTTTCAATTACTTAGGGTATGACCTTGGTCAAGACATTTAATCTCTTTTTGTCTCAGTTTCTTCATGTGTAAAGTGGGGATAGTAATAATTTTCAGTGTCTACTCCTCATGGTATATTGAAAATCAATGAGATTAAAAAATAAAAGCATTCAATAAATAAAAGTGAAAGTAATCAATAAACATTGAAGTACAAAAACACTTGATTAAGCTATTTGAAGGATCTGTGACTTAATTTATATAAATAACTACTTGTGGAAATTCCTTTCATTAAGAGAGATTGCAACTCCATCTATGATTTAATAAATGAGTTCTGGAGAGTTGCCTGAACCACCTAGTGATTAAGTGACTTATCCAAAGTCATATCATCAACTCTTAGAGATGGGATCTGAACGTGGGTCTCTCTGAAACCTAGCACTCTAGTTATTAAAACATGCTGCTTCTATGTTTAAATGAACTGTGATTATGATTATTATAGTGTTTAGTAAGCTTGTATTTCCTTCTTCTTTCACGTTAGTATTAGAGTTTGATGCTCGTCTATGCCCATAAGGCTTTTCATCAGCTGTGCATCCATGGAGACTGCTATCCTTGTGCTACAGACTGATTTTGTAGCCTTCCTCCCTTCACTGTACACCTGGGAAGCACTGAAATATACTCGTTAAAAGGGTGTGTAATGGTTGCCTTTTCTCAACTACTGGGCATCAAGGTCACTGAAGTCTATTGCAGCTAGAATATTCCTTATTTCACCTGGCATTGGCATGTCTGGATTAGATAATAAGATTGTAAGTTGAAAGGTAGATCTGAGGGGGCCCCACATCTGACCCTTTTACATGAAATACTTAGGCCCAATCTACTCTATTTTAACAGAGCCTTTCTTTCATGGAAGATCCTAATGCTTGTGATATTTGGAAGGAAATGGTGAAAATTTCCAATGATAAACTAAGATGTAGAAAAAGGAAATGCAAAGACAGTTCAGCTCTAGACTAGAAAAGATGTGATTTCCCCAGTCTTGTTAGTTACAAGCATCTGCGTGGTCACACCTGTTTGGTATTCCTATTTTTCTTACTCAAAAGCTTATTTTCTATCATCTGTTCTAGATTCTTGTTACATTACTGACCAACTATAGTTAAAGCTCTCTTAGAATAAGGTCATTTGGAGGCTTTCATAATAGTAACAACAACAACAACACCTATATAGCACTTTCTAGTTTGCAAAGCAAAAATATTATACATATTATCTTATTTTATCCTCACAAGAATCGTGGGAGACGGATGTAATTATTATCCACATTTTGTTAACGAGGAAATTTAGATAGATAAAGGCTAAGTGACTTGCCCAGGTTCAAAGAGTTAGTTAAGTGTATGAGACTAGATTGATCTCAGATCTTCATCACTCCAGAAGCAGTGCTCTATCTTCTCCACCACCTAGCTGCCTCAGGAGAAATGTAGAATGACTGCAAGGGGAAGTGGTTTCAATGCCCGATCCCGCTACTTTTTGTATCTCTCCCGTCTAGCATAATGCCATTCATTCATTCATTCATTCATTCATTCACTCATTCATTCATTCAAGTCTTTGTTAAATGCCAACTATGCACCAGGCATTATTCTAGGCACTAGGGATATAAAGATTAACTTTGGATAATTTGCTTACTCTTATGGTGTTTGAGATTTCTTCTTTGTATAAAGAGAGTGATTAGGCTAGAAAAATGCAGAGTACAGTGGAATATGTGTTAGACTTGGAATCATTAGGCTCTACACCTATAGTGCTTTGACCTGGGTTCAAAATTTGTTGCTTACTTCCTTTGTGACTTTGGCCAAGCATTTCCTCATTTGTAAGATAAGGGAGTTATACTAGATAACCTACAGGTATAAATCTATGATTTTGAGGGACTAAAAGATGCTTCCAAAGACTAAATCCTATGATTATGTAAGTACATACAGATTGACACATGTTGGGGTCACCTTATAGTTAATGCTTCTTCTTTTACAGTGAATAATGTTATAATCAGGTTCCAGTATATTTTTAATTAATTTTAACTTGATTTCATGACATTCCCAGGGTGTGCTATAAAATCATGACTTGGAATTACCACTTTAAACATGACCATATGGCTTCATGCAATATTATGGCTCTGATTAAAACAGTTTTAATTACGGGAACATGTTTGTGAAAGTATGTCCAAAGGATATCATGTGTTCTTTCTGTGGGAGAAGAAAAAATATGCTGCATTTTCACATATCTGTGTCTGTGCCTTCTAAGCCATGATTGTCATTAACAGAACACTCTGAAGGGCACTTAAGGGGAACCGTGCATCAGCTGTAAATCTGTTATGACTTTATTTTCTTCCCAGAAAAAAATAAAGGAGTCTCAATCCATTTCCCTCCTTATAAATTATAAACTGCCACTGCCTGTGGCTGAGGCTTTAACTGCTCTAAGGTGGAGCTCTTGGGTTGTACAGTATTAATAATGATACTGTCTGTCTGCCCTTCAGCTGAGACATTAACCTGAGGTCTCCTCAACATGCCTCTAGTGGCTGCTCAAGAGGAGTTAAAGATCCCATCATGCTGTTCTGAAAGAGTATGGGTTAACCTAGGAGCTCTGACCTTCATTTTCAAAACATGTAATAGCCAAGGCCATGGGTGGGTCCTCACTTCCCATCTATGAGCTGCCAGCATGGTTTCCATAAGCTTCTAAGCCCTCAGAATCAAAACAGTCACTTGTGTCTTAACACTTGGGGTTGTCTCAAGAATGTTCATCTCAGAACCAACTAGATTTTACTTCACAGGACAATAGCGGGAGTAGACATTTCAAGTTTTGAAGGGAATGGAAATGTCAATTATCCCCAAATTTCAAGTATACATTAAAAAAAATCTGAGTAACCCATAAGTTCATATCATGTTCTGTAGAATTACATGTCTGACCCTTATATAACTTTCTCACATTTGCTTTTCTCTCAGAGTGGATCATTGTTTACTATTTAAAAAGACACATACACTGAAGGAGAGACTAGCATTAATGACTCTGATCCTTGGTTTATCTATTGGGAAACTTCTGGCAGCACAGGACTTCACCCTAGTTGAATCTATATTCCTTTATCTTAATGAATTCAGTTCTTGTGTTGATCATTCCTTAACAGATGAACACCAACGAGTACTCCATTTCACTCAACACACTCAATGAGAAGTTATGGGACCTTAATTTTGCCAAAGCTGTAGCACGTTTCCAATGGAGATGTGATTGTCACTGGCCACTTGAATTCTAGTCCTTTTCTATGCTATTGGCCTCCCTAGCCTCTTGCTAAGTTCACCTCAAAGACCATCTCCTGCTTTAGGGTTTTCCTGATCCCTTGGATGGTAGTGCCTCTCCTACCCTAATGTTAACTTGTTTACTTGGCATGTGTTTTGTATTTACTTATAATCGCACCTGATTTTTCCCTGGATTGAATACAAGCTCCTCAAGGGTGAGAACAGTTTTAATTTTCTCTTTGTATATCCAAAAATTGGCATAATATTAAGATATAATAGGCAATTTATATATACTTCATAATAGATTGAATGCTATTTGGAGCATTGATTGATTCTCCCTACATACTTACCCCTCAGTGTGGTCCTGACTAGTAACCTTTTGATCTGATTGTCTCATATGGAAAAGCACATTAAACTCCCTAGCCTTCGATTTCTTATCGGTAAAATGGGATAATAACACCTGTAATACTTTTGGAAGAAGTATGCTGTGGTGAGGTGGGGTCAAACTCAGATAGGAACTGGGGGCCACTAAACCGTACATAAGGAGCTCTGTGGGTAACAAATTGACTTAGAAAATCACAGATTAACATTACATGTGTTCCATTGTATTTTTATCTATTTTGTCAAATATTTCCCAATTACATTTTAACCTGGTTCAGGAACACTGAGAGTATTGCAAGCCACAACATCTAGTATGGTGGATAAAGGGTCGGCTTTAGATTCATGTTGATCTGGGCTCAAGTCCTACCTTAGACAGTTAATGACTTTGTTGTCTTGGGGAAATTAGTCATCCTCTCATATCGCCCGGCCCAACATTTGATGATCTGCATTGGTAGAGGTAGGTTCCTCCAATGTAAGACACCACACAAAAATAAAATCACTAGACAAGAAAGATATTTAATTCATGAAATTTTTGCGAGAATCAAAGGAGATATCATGGTTTAATCACTTTTGCAAAACTTCGAGTGCTATATAAATATGTACATGTAATCATTTTCATAAGTTTATCTATACGTGACTTATCAAATTACCAGAGAAATGATGTAGTCCATAGGCATTCTCTTGAGGCACCGCAAAGATGCTGCCTTATTAGATTCTTTGCTTAATGACCTGGCAATTTAATTAAATTCAACAAATATTTATTGAATGCCTGCTCTTTTCAAAGCACCCTGCTAGGTGATGAAGCACATCTAAATGTATGCTGGCATAGAAAATATGCTTTTGCCCAAAGGGCTGACAGAAAGAGAAAATGGACAAGGGGTGGAGCCAAGATGGCAGAGAAAGGGCAGGGACACACCTGAGCTCTCCCAAATTCCCATCCAAAGAACTTTAAAATGACACCTCAAAACACTTTCTGGAGCAGCAGAACCAACAAAAGAATGGGGTGAAACAGTTTTTCAGCCCAAATCAATTTAGAAGGTCAGCAGGAATGATTGGTCTCACTAGGATGAGAGTGGAGCACAGTCCGGTGCAGGCAATGCACCAGCAAGATAGCAGTGAGTCCCCAAGCCCTGGCACAAGCCAGCAGCAAAGACCCTGTACCAGGCAATTAGTAGTGGGCCACCCCCAGCACAAGTCAGTAGAAGCCTTTGGGGCAACTGAATAGGCACTAGCAGTTTCCAGAGTTCTCAGCCCACAGAAAGTAAGGGGGTTGGATGACTGGTCAGAAGGAAATCACTGGAGTCCCTTGATTAGCATAGGACTATGGTACATTGTTTATAGGGGGCTGTGGGTCACAATCCCAGGGCAAGAAGGAGCATTAGTATGCCAGAAACTTGTAGTCTCAAGGTAGCAGGGACTGTGGTCATAGTTCCAGAGTGGAAATGAGTACTTGTGGTCACTCACAGATGAGAACATAGATCAGAAGAGAGGTAAATACTAATCTCTAGATCATACCACATTAGAAGAACTAAAAATTTACAGATTCCCAGAAATAGTTCTGAAAATAGTTGCACAAAAATCTTGAATCTTGGGACATGCCCACTTCTCCCCAAGAGCAGAACCCAACTTTAACATGAAGTTGAAAGACAAGACATAGGCTAGAAAAATGAGCAAACAACAGAAAAAGGAACCTGATAATAGTAACTATGGCGACAGGAAAGCTCCAAACACCAACTCAGAAGAAGATAACAAAGTCAAAGCTGTTACATCCAAAGTCTCAAAAAAAAAATGTGAATTGTTCTCAGGTCCCAAAAGAATTCCTGTAAGAGCTCCAAAAGGATTTTAAAAATCAAGTAAGAGGGCTAGAGGAAAAAACCAGGAAAATAAATGTAATGCAAGAAAATCATGAAAAATGAGTCAACGGCTTGGTAAAGGAGGTACAGAATCTCACTAATGAAAATAATTTCTTAAAAAGTAGAATTGGAAAAATGGATATTCAATGAAATAGAGGAATTTCAAGCATTCCTGATGAAAAGGCCAGAGCTGAATAGAAAATTTAGCTTTCAAATACAAGACTCAAGAGAATCATATAAAGGTAAACAGGAAAGAGAAATCACAAGGGACTTAATAACGTTAAATTATTTACATTGAGAGTTATAACTCATAAGAACTATCTCATCACTAGGGTAGTTAAAAGAAGTATATATAGACAGAGGGCACATGTGTGAGTTGAATATGATGGGATGATATCTAAAAAAATAAAATTACAGGGTGAGAAAGAGGATGCATTTAGAGAAATGGAAAGGGAGAGAAAAAATGGAATAAATTAACTCACATAAAAGAGGCCTGAAAGATATTTTACAGCAGAGGGGAAGAGGGGGAAAGGGAGAGGGAAGAACTGTGTGAACCTTAATCTCATTGGAATTGGCTCATAGAGGGAATAACACACACACTTAATTGACATAGAAGTCTGTCTTAGCCTACAGGAAAGTAGGAGGGGAAGAAGAAAAAAGAAGGGGGTGATATAAAGGAAGACGGATTGGGGGAAATAAAAGTCAGAAACAAAACACTTTTGAGAATGGATGGGGAGAATGGATGGGGTGAAAGGAGAGAGAAAATAAAATAAACAGGGGACAAATATGACAGAGGGAAATACAGTTCCCAATTGTAACTGTGAAAAAAAAAATTGAAGCAACTTTCTCTGATAAAGACAAACATTGGGGCGGCTAAGTGGCACATTGGATAGAACTGTGGCCTTGGAATCAGGAGGTTCTGAGTCAAAATATGGCCTCAGACACTTACTAGCTGTGTAAGTCACTTAACCCCAATTGCCTCAACAAAAAGCAAAAAATAAATAAAGATAAAAATAAGAGCAATTACCCAATGGATAAAAGATCAAAAGATAGAAACAGTTTTCAGATAAAGTAGTCCAATCTATCTATAGTCATATAAAAATACTCTAAATCTCTATTGATTGGAGAAAAATTCAAATTAAAACAATGCTGAGGTACTACCTCACATCTATTAGAATGGTTAATAGGAGAGAAGAGGGAAATAACAAATGTTGAAGAGAGTATGGGAAAATTGAGAGACTAATTACATTGTTGGTGGAGTTGTGAACCGATTCAAACATTCTGGAGAGCAATTTGCAACTATGCCTAAAAGGCCATAAAATCATGCATACCCTTTGAACCAGCAATACTACTACTAGGTCTGTATTCCAAAGAGATTAAAAAAAGGTAAAGGACCTCTATGTACAACAAAATATTTATAGCGGTTCTTTTAGTACTGGCAAAGAATTAGAAATTGAGGGGATAGCAATCAATTGGGAAATGGCTGAACAAGTCATCTATCTGATTGTGATGGAATACTATTATGCTATAAGAAATGATGAGCAAGATGCTTTCAGAAAAACTTGGTAAGACTTACATGAACTGATGTGGAGTGAAATGTGCAGAAATTTCCATGCCTAATGCTCACACTGAGCTGGGTATCATCAGTCAATCCTTAGAATTTCTATTTCTCTTACATTACAAAGCTAAAACCAATCAGATACAACTGAAAGAGAAAGGACCCAACTTGACAAAACTCAGTGCCTCACTTCTAAAACCAAGTTGTCCCTTTGTGGAGGTGCCAGGACACAAGACAGATCACGCTCTAAGAAAAGCTGGGTCTGCCCCCAGTAAAATGGCAGCTGATCTACAAAACTGTTGTTGCTGCTGTTCTTTCTCTGCCATGGCCTGAAGACTATTGCACTGGAGAGCCAGCATAATCTCTGATTGTATTCTTTCCTTCTTGACCCTTAGCCTTCCTATACACCTCTCACCCACAAATATCTAATGTTAGGCTTTAAGTCTTATGAGAGTCAAACACATGCCTAATAAAGGACTATGGCTTTTCGCATTCACTGACACCTCTTGTGAAAATCTCTTTAATCCCCATGACAGCTGAAGCTTACTGAGACAAGGTGATTCTTTCCTGAGACAGGGAGTTAAACTAGATGACCTCTAAGGTCCTTTCCAGACTTAGAATTTTATGAATGTAAAGCTTGAATAAATTAAATAACTTGACTCGGCCACCTAACGTGAAGTCAAAAGCAAAAGGCAATATCAAAGTATATCAAATTTATAAAGTAACTATTCCCTGGAAAATCATCCTTTCTAACAGAGCAAGTCATTTTCTTGACACTTATAAGTAGCATTAAGATGAAAACAAAATGATATAGACCTAAAATATCATAGAATCAAAAATCTTAATGAAACCCCCAGAAGATATCCCACTGTCCTTAAGCAATAGGAGTAATACTGTAATGAAAGAGAATTTGAGGTACCTCAAAGGCGTGTGCCATGGAATACATCACCTCTCTTGAATTTCCATAACATTCAGGAATAGAATCACTCCCAAGCCATTCAGACTCAAAAGGTTTAGCCTGCCTCTTGCTTGTCATCTGAAACATCAAAGACTATAAAGCATTGTTTCCAACTTCATGGAGCAGTACATTTCAGCACCATTAGACAGCAATTCCCCACGAGTTTATTTTTAAACATTTCTCCATTCGTTATGCTACACTCTTCATCATGACAGTGCATAAAGAAGGCAAAACAGTTGCCAATTTATAGCTTGTACATTTCTAGGCTACTTCATTAATCTCTATGATGTTCCTAACTCATGAAGACATAGACGTTAGTGCATATACTAGTACCAGGAAGTGAATGGGGAGCCAAATGAAGCCATAAAAGAAATAGAAACCTGAAAGGCATGAAAAGATAAGTAAACATTTCCATCCTTGTGTCAACCCAGATGAGTGTGATACTTGACCTAGAAACTATGACTTGAATTGAATTTTCCTTATTTCTGACTGTGTCAAGATCCTGCCATCTCATGACAGATAACAGCGCTTATAGTTTCTAACCACAGGCCTGAGTTTGGGTTGGAAAAATGCAGAAGTTATGGTGCTCACAAAGAATTTTTATGGATGTTTTCCCTAGGGATAAAGGAAGTTATGGCTGTGAAAGGACCATCATTGTAAAGCTTGGGCTTACCATCCTCAGCTGAAATGATATCTATGAGAGTCAAGTTGTTAATTTCAGTTTCTCAAAGCTCTTCATAGAATTCTCCATTTAATTCAAGGTAAGAAGGCAACTAAAACAGTTGGAGAAAAGAAATCAGAGGGAAGAAGAATTCTACAAACACACTTTAAGTAAAATGATGATGGTGAAATGATTATTACTGTAAGCACAGCAAGGGGAACCAAATTCTCCCAACATATAACATAATAGCAATATTTTTTTTAAAAAAATCACTTATATTTATGTAGTGCTTTAAAGTTTGCAAGGAGCAGTTTGGCACAATTTAAGGAACACGAGATCTGACATCAGAGAAATTGGGTTCAAATAGTGACTTTTTGTCGCATACAACCTCAGTGACCTTGGGCAAACAATTCAACTTCTCTAGGCTTCAGTTTTCTCATATGTAAAAATGAAGGAGCTGAACTAAATAGTTTCTCAGATCCTGAAGTGAATTTGTTGAATTATTATAGAAAACAATTTGGAATTATGCAAAAAGATTTACCATCAAGGTCTATGCTCTGACATTGATTACACTGCTAGATCAATAACAAAAACTTAGGTAGAGTAACACTTCCTGTTGGAGCACTGAACTACAAACAAAGGAGATAATTAGCATTTGGGGGATTCAGGTATAAAGAAATTTTGGTACATATTTGTAGTGGAGCATAAATGCTATAAGATGCATAAATACAGAAAAATATGGACATACTTATACGAACTGACGCAACAGGAACTCATAAAATAATAAGATGCAAAATAACTACAATAAACAAAATGGAAAAATAAAATAAAATAATCAGTACTGAATATTGCAAAATTCTAATGACCAATCGTAGTCCCCGAGAAGAACTATGAGGAGCCACCTCTACCAGCTTTTTTGAAGAGATGAAGGACTGTGGATGTGGAATACTGGAAGTATCAGACTTGTTCGGTATGCTTGCTAGTCCTGCTGAACTTTTTGTATGGCATTGTGCTCTCTGGAATAGAAGTGGGATGATAAGGAAAGCTGCTAAAACAAAACAAACAAAAAAAAAGAAATGTACTTATAGAAAAGAAAAAACTAATCAGATAGTTTAAGCAATTCCCTCAACACAAAATGTCATTCCTCTGTGTCTCAAAATCTATCTTGTCATGTTTCCCAAAGCTGTCTAAGAGATCAATAACCTATGATAACAAATTAGTAACTGTAAGTGGCAGCTAGGTGGTGCTAAGTCAGGAAGTCATAAATTTAAATCCACCCCCAGACACTTACTAGCTGTTAAGACCCTGGGTAAGTCACTCAATCTCTCAGTTTTCTCACCTATAAAATAAGGATAACAACAGCACTTACCTCCCAGGATTGTTGCGAGGATTAACTGAGATAATAGTTATACAGTTCCTGACACATAATGAATACTACATAAATGTTAGCTATTATTATTAATAACTTCACCTTTTATATTTTTATTATTCTAGTTTATTATTAGGAAGCCTATGCCATCCACTTAAGAAAGATGAAGTAGATTCCCAGTTCACAGAGACAGAAGACAACTCTACTGATTCTGGTCATTCATTGGAATTAGTTTGAGAAGGGAAAGTCTGTTTCGTTCCCCAGCATGGGGTAGAGCTTAGCCTCAAAGTATGACAAAGCCAAACAGCATTCAAGATACTTTCAATGTAAATCGGGAAGATATGCAATCCTTACCTTAAAATTTGAAGAATTTTAAGAATAGATAGGATTCAAAATTGACTTTGGGGAGATAACCTTTTCATATGTCTACCTTCCTTCCTAAAAGTTCCTAAAAGAACTAACATATGGAGTGATTTGTCACATCTACAATATGAAACAGAACAATCTCTAAGGTGAGTTTTCTAGAAATAATATAAAATATTCCACTAGGGAGGGTGAATAACTACACATAGAAGAAATCAGGCTTTTAAAAAAAGGCTCTAGTGTCTTTTATTTTTTTTTTCTTTTTCTCTGATCAATTAGAAAAGATTTTGTTCTCTTAGAAGAAAGAAAAGACAGATTGCCTCTGACATAGATTTGAGTGGGGCAAAGATAAGAAAAACATGTGGCAGCTCAACGAAATGCAGGGGTAATGGAGCTGTGGCACCAAATTTCATTTTTAAAATGAGGATGGAGAATATTCTTTCAAGTTACTTCCCCCTAGGGTCACAGTAACAGAACACTGTATTCAAATCAGCAGGTCATGCACAAGAAGATGGCTTAACTGCTAATTAACACTCGATGATATACTGAGAATTACATGCTAATTAATTCTCTGTAGAGCTAAATGCCCTTCCTTCTATGTCATTTTCAATGAACATATTAGAATGAGGAGTAGGGTAACATGTTCGTCACATGAATTAGTAACTAATGATAAGTTGCGTACCAAAAAGCAGGCATTAAGAATATAACAAGAAAAGGATAAAGATGATTCAGATGAAGATTAGTTACTAGAGGTAACAACTTAAATTTCAAGGAGAAAAAAAGATGAAGCATTTCTGAGGTTATAAAACCATTTTTGGTTAAAATAACAAGAAAGAAACTGAAACTGATATTCCTTCAAGAGCGGAATGAAATTCACAATAAAAATAATTCCTTTTTTTAAGGTTCAGTTTGGGTAGAATGAGGTGCATCTGGAAGTGGAGAGCATTAGGTCTGAGTGATCGAGCATATCTTAAAATCCTCTTGGATAGGAAACCTAAAACTGACAGCAATAGCTGACGTCTATGTACCATTTTACTGCTGCAAAGTACTTTGCTTATATTATTTCACAGGATTTTTCACTACCATTTTGTGAGATAAGTGTGACAGGGATTTTCCCCATTTAAGCAATCAGGAAAATGAGAATTAGAGACTTATAGTAGGTTAATGGGAGCATAGATTTATAGGTGGAAGGGACCTTAGAAGCCATGTAATACAACCCTACTATATTACAGATGAGTAAACTGAGGTCCAGTGAGGTTGTGACTTGCCCAAGCCCACATATGTAAATATCACCAGAAGTAGGATTTAACCTAGCTTCTCTGACTTCAGAGGCTGTGTTCTTTCCAGAGAACTATGCTACCTCAAAGCCACCAATATAATAAAGTACAGATCCAGGACCAGATTTGAAACATTATGATTTCCAGTGTTATGACCCTTCCTTCCACCAAGTACTATAGAGTTCGAGACAGTAATGAGAGAAAACATCCTGGAGGGGAGGAAAGAATTCTACCTCCTCTGAGGTCTACCACACCCACAGCCAGAAATTGCATCCATTCATCATGAATTTCTTTGATGAGGTTCGATATTTATAATTGTGGTTATGATGCCTCTTTGGCTTGGTCATATGCTTCACCACTATTTCCTCCTTGTTCTTCAGGAGGCAGTGAAGACTACCTGTTTAAGAACCTCTCCTACCACTAATAAAAAACTATCAAACTGACTTTAAAACCTCTGTGGTCGATCACTTTATAAAAGCTCCACTATCTGTCTGTCTACAGATCCTATTTGTCTGCTTATTTATTTATTGGTTTCATGCATTATTCTATTTGGTCTCCTGCATTAAAAAATTCTAAATATTTTACCATCCTTAAAACTGGCCTAAGAGCTTTAAAAGACATTGTTGCAAAGGAGCTTCCAGCAAAAGACTCTCTTTTAGTGACGTCAGCCTGAAATGGAACTGATGAGAACAAGTGTCATTTTTCACACACACAGAAATTTATCTCTGGAGTGAATACTATCTTTGTATATATCCTATATGGTAATAGAGAGAAAATACGGGGCTAGAAACTCAGAAATCATCATGCATGCCCAACAACGCATGTCACACAGGGGAGTTGTATTGGTTTTGTTTTTATTGAAAAGGTTTTTAAAAAAGCAAATAGAAATCCAATTTGGGAAGCTAAATGAAAATCATCAAATGGAAACATTGCTTAGCTTTGCACAGATTGTGCCCAGACTACCCCACCACCTTCCTATGCCTGGTAAATATTCCCCCTTTACTTCTGCCTCTTAGGTTCAAAGTTTAGCTCAAGTACTGCTACTTATACGAAGCCTTTTATGATTCCTGAAACTCCAGTGACTGCCCTCCAGATTAGATTATCTAACATATATGTATGTGTATATGTACATAGCTTGATAAATAATTACATATGTATAAATCCTTTATCATATATTTACTCTATTTACTCCATTTTATAACATATATAAATTTACTATATATTACTATATTTACAGTAATATAACTGTGTGTTTATAAAAATATGCATATGTATGAACACACATACATACATGCATATATAGTGTATTTTTATATGTTTGTATATTTATGCATATATATGCAGAGAGAGAGAGAGAGAAGGAGGAGGAGGAGGAGGATGAGAGATGAGAGGAGAATAGAGGAAAGGAGAGGAGAGGAATAATGTAATTTTGGGAGAAAGAACTAGGAACTTCAAGGATCAGGAAAGGCTTCACACTTGAAGTAAATGTTGAGTTTTTTTTTTATTAATTTATTTTGATTTATCAACAATCATTTCCATAAGCTTTTGAGTTTTAAATATTTCTCCCCCTCTTTCCCCAAGACATCATGTAATCTGATACAGGCGAAACATATACATTACTATTAAACATATTTCACATTAGTCATGTTGTAAGGAAGAATTAGAACCAATAGAAGGAACCACAAGAAAGAAGAAACAAAACAAAACAGAAGAAAAAAAAAGAGCAAGTAGTGTGCTTCGATCTACATTCAAACTCCATAGTTCTTTCTTTGGCTATGGATAGCATTTTCCATCATGAGACCTTTGGAGATGTCTTAGATCCTTGCATTGCTGAGAAGAGCTAAATCTATCAATGTTAGTCATTGCACATCATGGCTGTTACTGTGTACAAGGTTCTCCTGGTTCTGCTCACTTCACTTAGCATCAGTCCATACAAGTCTTTCCAGGTTTTTCTGAAGTCCATTTGCTCATCATTTCTTATAGCACAATAGTATTCCATTACATTCATATACTATAACTTGTTCAGCCATTCCCCAATTGATGGGCATCCCCTCAATTTCCAATTCTTTGCCACCACAAAAAGAGCTGCTATAAATATGTTTGTATATGGGGGTCCTTTTCCCATTTTTATAATCTCTTTGTGGGGAAGCTAGGTGGTGCAGTGGATAGAGTACCAGCCCTGAAGTAAGGAGGACCTAAGGTCAAATCTGGCCTCAGACCAATCACTTGACATGTGACCCTAGGCAAGTAACTTAACCCCCATTCTTATCCCCAATTGCCTAAAAAAAAAGAGTAAATATGATCTCTTTGGGATACAGCCCTAGAAGTGCTATTACTGGGCCAAAGGATGTGCACATTTTTATAGCCCTTTTGGCATAGTTCCAAATTGCTCTCCAAATTGGTTGGATCATTTCACAACTCCACCAACAATGCATTAGTGTTCCAATTTTCCCACAGCTTTTCAACATTTATCATTTTTCTGTTTTATCATGTTGGCCAATCTGATAGGTGTGATGTACCTCAGAGTTCTTTTGATTTGCATTTCTCTAATCAATAGGTAGTCAAAGCATTTTTTCATATGACTATAGATGGCTCTAATTTCTTCATCTTAAAACTGCCTATGCATATCCTTTGACCATTTATCAAATGGAGAATGACTTATATTCTTATAAATTTGACTTATTTCTCTACACATTTTAGAAATGAGGCCCTTATTAGAGAAACTGGTTGCAAAACTTCTTTCCTAGTTTTCTAGTTCCCTCCTAATCTTGGTTGCATTGACTTTGTGCAAAAACTTTTCAATTTAATGTAATCAAAATTATCCATTTGGAATTTCATAATGTTCTCTATGTCCTGTTTGGTGATGAATTCTTCTGTTCTCCATAAATATGACAGGCAAACTATTCCTTGCTCTTCCAGTTTGCTTATAGTATCAGCCTTTATATCTAAATCATGAACCCATTTTGACTTTATTTTGGCATATGGTGTGAGATTTTGGTCTATGCCTAGTTTGTGCCATACTCTTTTCCAGTTTTCCCAGCAGTTTTGTCAAATTTTGAGTTCTTATCCCAGAAGTTGAGGTCTTTAGGTTTATTAAATAGTAGATTACTATAGTCATTGACTACTATGTTTTACATACCAAACCTATTCCACTGATCCACCACTCTATTTCTTAGCCAGTACCAAGTAGTTTCGATGATTGTTGCTTTACAATACAAGTAAATGTTGAATTCTAAAAGGCAGAGTTGAACATGGAATATTTGCCAGGCTTGGGAAGGGTCTAAACATGTGTGTATGATTTTTCTATCATTAGAATATAAACTCTTTGAGAGCAGGTACTGTTTTGTTTTTGCCATTATGTCCTCACATTGATAGAAATAGACAGATATTTGAAATACATTAAATATTCATATTAACAGTGTATGAAATAATTTAAATATTCAAATAATCAAATATTGGAAAAGGAAACTGAACAAATGATAAAGTAATTTAAGGGGTGGGGGGTAACCACACAGTGAAAAGATGCATTTATAAGTGAATTCTGTAAGACATTTAAAAAAGTATTATTGTTAATCAAATGTCATAAATGGAAAAAAGTGACACACTCAAACCTCTTTTATAGGACAAATATAGCCTTGATATCTAAAACAAGGAAATACAAAGCAGAGGAAACAAGTATAGCCCCACTATCCTAATGAATACAAATTAAAGTAGTGAATAAAGTATTACCAAAAGGATATAACAACATAGCAAATCAATTTTGCCCTATATCCAGGTTGGATTTATACCAGGAATCCAGGGTGGTTCAATATTATGGCAGCTATGAAAAGAGGATATTATTAAAAATGATATATATCATATGCTCATATCAATAGATACCTGAAAAGTTTTTGAGATAATACATTTCTTTATTTAAAAAATATTAAACATGGTAAGAGTAAATGCATAATTTCTTAACATGGTAAATACCATCAATCTGCAAATAAGAGCAAGTACTACCTGTAGCTGGGAATCACTAGAGACCTTCTTTCTTAAAAGATTGGAGGTAAAGCAAAGATATCTCATGTCAATAGTGATATTTCATATAAATGGAGAAATACTAGTTTTAGTAATGAGAACAAGAAAATAAGAATTTGAGAATAAGCATTGGCAAAGAAGAAGTAAAATTACCATTTTTTTTATAAATGACATGATCATTTTTTAAGAGAATCCTAAAAGTTCAACTAAAATTGCAGTCATAGCTTTCATGATATAGATGGATGTAAAATAAATATTCCAAAATCATAGGTCTTCTATATATTATCAACAAAACTCAGCAAGAAGAGATAGAAAAATGATTTCCATTCAATTTGATACAGAATATATTAAATGTCTGTAACTCAGTCCAAAAATAGACACCAGAATAATATGAATTACAAAACACTCTTTACAAAACCAGATTTAAATAATTAGATATTGATAACTCACAATTAATCCATACCAATAAAATAAAAATTGTAATTATATATATGTTAATTTACAGATAGATATATTGCCAAATTAAATAACCTGTTAAATGGTAATTTTATAGAACTGGCATAAATAATATAAAAATTCATCTGGAAGAACAAAACATCAAGAATATCAAGAGAAATGAAGCAAAAAATGTAGGGCAGAAGAAAGCCTAACAGTATCAGATATCAAACTATAATACAAAGTAGTATCATCAAATTTATTTAGTATCAGATAAAAAGTAAGTTGGTCACTAGAATATATTAGACACATAAAGAAATAATCAAATAATAGTATATTTTTTATTAATCTAACCCAACTTCTAGCCTAAGGGCTTAATATTTGACAAAAATTTCAGGGGAAAGCTTAAAACAATCTTGCACAAATTAGCTTTACAAGTGACACTTCTGACCATGCACTAAAATAACTGCAAAATAGATACATGAGTTAGATAAAAAATGTCACATCATAAACATGTTAGGGGAGTAGAGAAGTAGATATTTATCATTACTAAGATAAAGAAGAGCTATTGATCAAACAAGGAACAGGGAAGATCAGGAGAAAACTGACAATTTGAATTACATAAAATTAAATTTTTATACACAAGATCAATGCAGTTAGAATTAGAATGAATAAAAAAGGAATGAATGTAGAGCTCCAGCCTTGGAGTCAGAAGGACCTGAGTTCAAATCTGGTCTCAGACACTTGACACTTACTAGCTGTGTGACCCTGGGCAAGTCACTTAACCCTGATTGACTCACCAAAAAGAAAAAAAAAAGGATGAATGAATGAAAAACACACTTGTTAAGTATGTGGGCAGCTATGTGGCACAGTGGATAGAGTGCTGGGCCTGGAGTCAGGAGTTCCTGAGTTCAAATATGGCCTGTGACACTTATGAGCTGTGTAACCCTAAGGAAGTCATGTAACCCTGTTTGCCTCTCTTCCTTATGTGTAAATTGAGCTGCTGAAGGAAAAGGCAAACCACTCCAGTATCTTTGCCAGGAAAACCCCAAACTGTGTCATGAGGAGTTGGCCAAGACTGAAAACAAATGAAAATGACAATGACAAAAACAAACAAACAAAAAAAAACCTACTATGTACCAGGCACTGTGATAAGTGCTGAGGATACAAATTAAAAAAAGAAAGACAGTCCCTGCCCTCAAGAAACTTACAATATAATGGGGGAAAACAACACACAAAAGGAAACTGGAAGGGGAGGAGATATGAGTACCCAGCACGGGGAGTATCTTGTGACCCCCCCCAAATGTGGTCACAAAGAGTAGGAGAAATCTGAAACACCCGAACAACAACAACATTTGCAAAGCAATTTTTTTTAACCTCTTAGAGATGCAGTTCTCTAAATAAATAAATAAAAATATAGTCCCTGCTCTCAAGGAGCTACATTCTACTAGAGGAAGATGAAATATATAGGATATTTTATCTGTAATTCAAAAGCAACAGTTCAGTGAGTGATTCTTCAAGAACAATGGCAAAAAGCAATGCATGTTTAATAATATTTACATTGATTTTTTAAAAAAATCTATTTCTGATTTTGAAATATTCAACAGTACCATGGACTTTGGTGAAGAGAACTTTATTTTCTCAGTCTTAGTATTCATAGCTCCTGAGGAAGGTGAGAGCTATAGCATTGGCAGAAATGATTGCAGATTGCATCTCCCCAGTGATTCTTTTCCTGAACAATGCCTGTAGTGGCTAGGCTGGTAGCAGAAATTAGTGATTAAAGTGGTAATGCTGTGCTGGTGGCCCTTAAGCTTACTTGCCTACTGGTAGAAACTAGTATATGGCTGATGATGATGGTGTTGGATAGTTAGCAATTATATAATGTATTAGAGTTTACAACATGTTTTATGTACGTTGCGTCATATGATTCAATGGTGGGACCTTTTTCCACAGTGTTGATCCTCTGGGTAATAGATAAAGGGCCGATACCTGAAGTTTAGCTAATGGTCTATAATTCTTGGGACTTTTGGGCTTTGTGTCCTGGGCCTACAGATAGATAGAAGATAGATGTATGTATGGATATATGTATGCATGTATATGTATATTATATATGTGTGTATCTGTATGTATATATGTATATCTATTTTCAGCAAATTATCTACAATTAAAATCTAATATTCAAACTGTATCAGGAATTTATGTATATATATGCATATATGTATGTGTATTTTTATATATATATATATATATATATGAATAGATGTAATTCCCCAAAAGTTAAATGGGCATAGATATGAATAGGAAGTTCTTAAAAGAAGAAAGGCAAGCTAACATTAGCCAAGTAAAAATTTTTCTAAATCACTAATAATTAGAAAGATGTAAATAAAAAAAAAACAACAAAAACTTTTGGTTCCATCTCAAACCAATCAGATTGGAAAAAGATGACAAAAAAAGAAAATGACAGTTGTTAAAGAGGCAATGAGAGGACAGGCACTGCTGATAGCATTATGAGCTAATGTAACCATTCTGGGGAAAAAAAATCCAAAACTACTGTAAAACCACAAAGTCAATAAGCTATATATATTTTTTGACCCAGAAGTACCACTACTAGTCTTATACATTAAAGAAAACAAATAAAGTAGGAAAAGACTGATAGGTACAAAAAGTAGTCGTGGCAGAACATTTTGTTGTTCCAAAGAACTATAAAGAAAGTGGGTATCCATCAATATTGGAATAGCTGACAAAATTATGTTATCCTTTACAAATGTTTTATAATACTTTTGCTCTATAAGAAATTATTTAAGAAACAGATTCAGAAAATCTGGAAGAACTTGTACAAAGTGATAATGAAGTGAGGAGAGTAAAGAAAACAATTTCTACAATGTCTAATTAATTTTAATGGAGAACAACAATGAAAGATGTTTAAAAAAAAAGAATTATCAGCAAAATGGCAAATCACAGCTCCAAAAGACTAATGTTAAATCTTTGTTTTCTAGCTCTTAGTAGAATGATTTTAAATTAGGGCCACCAAATGAGACATATTTTCATATAGAGCCAATCTGTGGACTTGTTTTTATATTTTATGTATTGAAAGGGAAAACTTTATTACAGGGAATGATGGGGGAGTGATAGTCATATTAAAAAGTGAAGAAATGAAAGAAAAGATGGCCAATGAATCATTTAAAAAGATGGAAGAGAGTGGAAGGAAGTTCTGAAACAGATATAAACAAGTATGGCAGTTTTGGAACTACAACAAGAGATTTGAAATATGAAAAAAAAACAACAACAGGAGTAAATTTTGAAAATTTGAAGTTTTCAAAACAGGCCTCTTTCTTTTCTTTGTATAGGGAAATGTTCATGAGTTAATGTTGATCAAGTTCATGATAATAAAAATAGAACTTTAAAATATGTAAAGAGATGGGGCAGCTAGGTGGTGCAGTAGATAGAGCACTGGCCCTGAAGTCAGGAGGACCTGAGTTCAAATCCGACCTCAGACCAAACACTTGACATGTACTAGCTGTGTGACCTTGGGCAAGTCACTTAACCCCATTGCCTCACAAAAAAACAAACAAAAGAAACAAACAAAAAATGTAAAGAAATATATGTAGATAAGAAAGAACTAGTAGGAAGTATGGAGGACAAATACAAGAATCATGTCATGTTTCTGCAAGACAATTTTAATATTAGAAAAAAAGAGTGTTTATTTTTTCATTAAATAATTCAGACGAAAAAAGGAGCAAAGAAGGCCAATATGTATGCTCCCAGTATGGGATGACTAACAACTAACAAAGAGAAGGTAGAGCCACTCAACTCATTATCCTCTCTTCTCTGTAAGAAGAATAAAATTTCAATTGTAAAGAACAGAATGAAAATGTCTAATAAGGAGTTGATATATGAGATAAGAAGGAAGATAATGAGATTCTCTGAGATGTGCTTGATGAGTCCAAGTTACACAGGACCGATGACTTCCATCTCTGGGCACTTGAGAACCAGCAAATATCATTGTTGAGTCAAAGAATTATCTCAGAGAGTACTGAACTGGACCCGATGTCAGGAAAGACTTAAGTTGAAACGCAGAAGCTTACTAGCTGGGTGTCTCCTTTGGAAGTTCTTTTGGTGTTGGCTTCATTATGCATAAAATTGGGGTACTAATAGCACCTACCTCTCAGGGTTGATATTAGGATAAAATAAGATAATGTTTGTAAAGCACTTTTCTAACTTTAAATATCTATATAAATTTTGACTGCTACTATCTTCATCATCATAATTACAAATATAGTGGAAGAGGAGTATCATAGTTCTAAAGAGTAATAAACAGTGTCCAAATTTTAAAAAGGGGGGTGGGAGATAATAGAGTTAACAAATTCTAGAATGGAGAACTTGGCTTTCACTCCCGGAAAAAGTTCAACTCAATTCAATTCAACAAACATTTAGCAAACATCTACTATAGACAGCTAGGTAGCACAGTGGATAGAGTGTCGGGTCTGGAGCCAGAAAGACAAATTTTCCTGAATTCAAATCTGTCCTCAGAGACTATCTGTGTGACCCTGGGCAAGTCACTTAATCCTGTTTGCTCAGTTTCCTCATCTGTAAAATAAGCTGGAGTAGGAAATAGCAACCTACTCCAATATCTTTGTCAATAAAACCCTATCTTGAAGAAGAAGAAGAAGAGGAGGAGGAGGAGGAGAAGGAGGAGGAGGAGGAGAAGGAGGAAGAGGAGGAGAGTTTAAAATGTTATTAAAGGGATATCTAGTGAACATCCAATAAAGTAAAGAGTATTATAAAAAGTCAACATGGACTTACTGAGATCTGACAAAGTCAAGTGACTTTATTTTTTAAATAGAATTAATAAATTTGTGAGTCAGGGTAATGATGTACAAAACACTAGATTTAACAACATATTTGTCCAAATCTGTCATTCTATTCTTATGGGAAATGAAGAGATGTACAGGACTAGTACAACTAGAGGGAGTCAAAAATGATTGAATTGATAGATGCAGAGAAACAATTCTTTATTTGATGTCAACTGAAGAAGAGTTCTCTGGTTCAGGGGCCCAGAATTCTGTGCCTATAAAACATTTTTATCAATTGATATGACTAGTAAATCCAAAGGAGGCATTCTCATCAAATTTGTAAATGTCACAGAAGGGTAGCTAATATACTGGATTAAAAAGTCAGGTTCCAAAAAAGATCTAGACAGCACAGAACATTGAGCCACATCTAATGAAATGGAATACAACAGGAATAAATGTTAAGTCTAATTCAGGTTCAGCAACCTATTTTACAAAAATAAGAAACAGGAGCCTTGACTAGAGAATAGCTGGATAAAATGAGCAGTTTTAGTGGACAGCATGATCAACAGTAGTCAAAATGGGAGCCAAAATATGTAAACCATTAAATGGGACAGCTAAGAAACCTAATGAATCTTAGGCTAATTTAGGATTGGCATAGTGTACAGAGCTAGAGAGGTATGAAAGCTCTTTACTCTTGATGGTCAGATCACATCTCCTCTAGTCACCACAATTTATGAAATTCAATAACTGGAGAGTATCCAGAGGATAAGCAGGATGGTAAACAGTCTCAAGGAAATGCCATATGGTTCAAGAAACTAGAGGTGTCAAGCCTGGAATAGTGAGGACTAAAGGGAGTAGGGATGGATGTTTTTAGAGGTACTCTCATATTGAGGAACAACGTGATTTATTGTGCTTGGTCCAGGGGACAGAATTTTGAGCTGTGAATACAAGTGACACAGAGGCAATTTAGCCTTGATATTAGGAAAAACAAAATAAAACAGAAAACATCCTAACTAATGGAACTATGCAGAAGAAGAAATGGGTAGCCTTTAGAGATGATGAATTTCTCTAAGCAAAGCTTTGATCATTTGTAACAGATCTGTAGAGGAGATTATTGCCCATTGTATAGGTTTAGACTAGCTAGCTTAAATGTCCCTTTATACCCTGAGATTTTATAATTCTCTGAATGTATTTTAGTACCACTTTTCTTGAAGGTGATCCACCAATGTGTTCAGGACCAACTACCCACTTCAGTGCAAGGGAAATACTCGCCCTACTGGGATCACAAGCTCTATGTATTATGTGTGTGTATGCATACTTTCAAAAGGAATGCTACAAAAGTTTACACAATGCCATATCTAGAGTTTTGTCTGGAACCAGAGATGAAACTTATTCAGAATCACAGAATACCTGAGTCATAAGTGACCTGAGAGTCTAATTCATCCAACCCATACTTTACCAAGAATCCCATTCACAACATTCCTATTAGATGTTACCTATTCTAAACCATCATTGAAGCCTTCAAATAAAGGGTATTCCCTACTACTGAAGGGAGCCAATTGAACAAAGTAATTGTTCATATTCATTTCTTTCTTTACATTAAAACAAAGTTTATCTTTCTATAGCTATCACCAATTGTCCTGTATTTTGCCTGCCATAGTACCCCCAGATCTTAGCAAAGTGCCTGGCACAGAGTAGGCACTTTCTTTTATTGATTGATTGTTCCTAATTATGCCATTTGAAGTCGAGCAGAATAAATTTCATTCCTCTTTCATATGACAACCCTTCAGTTACTTAAAGAGAGCTATCTTCCCTTCTCATGCTCAGTTTTCTTTGCTTGATTGAAACATCTCCAGTACCTTCATCTAATTCTAGTCATGACTCTAGTCATCTCCATCCTTATTGTCCTCTTCTACATGTACTCCAACTTATCTTTATCTTCCTTAAAACATGGCAAGCAGTACTGAGGTATGCATACAAGTATATGCCACTTAGGTACTAGATTTGTGCAGTCTACGTATCCTGTATCTGTCATCATCTTGTCTCAACAGATCATAAAATCCTATTGTTAGGAATCTCTGACTTGTCTCTCTCAGCTTAAATTCTGGAACCTTCCCTGGATCCACAGATTGAATCAACCCATCATGGCTAAGCATTTTGAATCTCAAATTCACCAGCTCTTTCCTGGCCTGCATCCTATTATTCTGTGCTCCCTCCCCACATTTCAAGCCCTGCCAAGGGCTCTGTGGGGTATAACAGCAGGTCATACCCATTAGTGCTCCTGGCAGAGCTGCCCAAACTATGTCTGATTGATTGAAGCCTAGATTTCTAGTCTCTCACATTCAGAAACACGAAATTCCTTTGCAAATTAAAAACAAACACAGCTGAACTCTCTTATGTTTAATTTAGCCTAGCCCAGATTAATGGAGCATCAAGCAGTATGGAATACTCTGGAAATTTTCTGGGGTTGTTTAAGAGCTATTCCCAATTAACATCTAATGATCTATTTTTTCTTCATTTTTCAATATAATTTTTATGGTAACATAAGATATTGTGTATGTATTTTTAAAATGTAGTATTTTTTCAACATGTGGATTTTTTCCCCTAGAACCCCACTGGATTTACTTGTGGACTTGCCACCATGCTCGATTTGTGTATTTCACTTCTTTGTATCCAAAAACAGTGATCAGGCTGTGTGGTCAGGTGTGAATTCAGAGATGGATTTGTTTTGTTTCTGTGCTACCTATGCAAAATAAACTGACTAGCCTGTGGGTTTGTATCTGCAGCTGTGACCTGAAGCTCATTTGCTGTTCCTGGCAAAGCTGGTGATTCTAGTTATTGTGAGCTCCATCACCTGCCCAATTCCTTTGCAAAAAAAAAAAAAAAAAAGGAGCCCCATCCAATCATGCTCATACTATGGCTGGACTAATCTGTTGCTGTGCTTCTCCAGAAATCCAGGGCTAGATCAAAAGCATTGAATTTAAATGATTTGTCCTTCTAGTGTTATATTTGCTAACTGTTTGCAATGGCCATGTCACACCTTGAATACAAACTTCTAAGTGAGTAGATATCCATTCAGGAGCTCTGTGAATCTCCACCAGAAATCTAGAGGATTTAATTCCATAGCTTGATTCTCTCAATCACCAGGGGGAAATATTTCATGGAGTCAAGACATTGTTTTTGAATTTTCTTTCTGACATCTCAGGAGCATCCTAAACCTAGACCTGGTTTCTTTAATCAAAGAGCTCAACAGGCCTAAGGGAAAAACATTAAGAAGTCACATACCACATATAACACATTAAAATTCTGAATTTTATTTCCATTTGTGTGGAGAATTAACTCTGCAAATCCACTTTTAGCATACTACAGTATTCCACTTACTGTTGTTCTGGCTCCCCAATCCCAGTCATCCATCATCATCACATCAGTTGCAAGTGGCATGGATATACCACTTTTTTTCTGAGCTCCCATGTCTATTCTAATCATCCCACTCATATGAGCATGTCTCATTAGAATTTGGTTTGCCCAATGCCTGGGCCATTTCAGTTTAACCTTTGTAATGACCATTCTAGTCAAAGGTCAATTTGGCTGATATGTCATTTAATGTCACTTATTTATCACTTGGTAATGTCACTCAATTTCTAAAGAACTTCCAAGTCTCAGAATTACAAAAGATAAAAATAATTCCAACTCTGAAGTTCTTTATGTTGGCAGGATCCTGAAACCACACTGGCATGACATCTTCAGTTATTTACATATTAGACTGTGGGCTTCTTGGTTAACATAATTCATATATAGATACATGTATATAGTATATGTATATGTATAGTATATAGTTATATGTGTGTATATATATATATATATATATATATATATATATATATAGTATAAAGATAACTCTGAAGGGCATTTTGTGTGTTATCTGATCCACAGTTCCCTTCTTCAAGACTGTATCTCTTTAGCCTACATAACTACAAAATCCTTCTAAATCTTTTGAGTTATTGCAGTTTTCATTTGAAAAACACAGGTATTTACCATTAGCAGTTCCTACATCCCTAGTGAAGTTGAAATCCATTTAAATATGGACTCAGTATGGATGATATCTGACTCTCTTCATCTTGATGGCAAACTTAAGATAACTCCATGATGACATTTACTTTGATACTTTATGTCACTGCCAAAAAGATCATTTTATTAAGCACCCCACCTCCTAGAGAGGTTGACCTTTATTACAGTTCTTCTATCTCCCCTTTCTGTCTACTGTATAGAAATCTTGGGCCTTATACTCCTTAGTTGGGCCTGAGGTAAGTTACTGCCCCCTGAACTTCATCTGTAAAGTGACACTCTTTATCCTATCTCACAGTGCAGTGGTGAGGAACCAGTGAGAGAATGAATGGGAAACCATGTTGAAAATTGTAAAGTCCTCTAAATGAAATATATGAGGTCATTATTGCTAATTCAGCCCGAGTCACTTTCTCTCAGACCTCTTTATTTCATTCTGCTACCTGTAAATCTGTACCTTCTCACCTGCTATCTATTATTAAGATGGGAGCAGATAAGTTCAAATCATACTTCTAAAAGCAATAACCTTTATTTTACGTCCACCAAAATATGCCCCATCCATCACTCCAATATCTTCTCCTGAAGGAAATGTGTGCTGCTTAAGGTAAATCAAGGGACTTGTGCTCTTCTTGATCAATATCATCTTTGTGGTGACACAGTGAGCACAATGTATGATCTTAATTCTGCATGCAAGATTTATTGTGACTACACCAGTTCTATTTAAGTGTTTCCAGGTCCTTACAAAGACTAGAGATCTAAATGACTGGATTCACTTATGAGCCAGCCAGCCTCACTGCTCTACCCTCAAATTCTGTCTAAAAAGTAGAAGGAGGGTTTAAAGTTTATCTCTGAAAATGATAGCTTGAAGTATGAGGTCCTACTGAGCTCAAAACTTTTGAAATGAACTTTTTAAAGCCTTATGTCTACTTTTGCTAGACATATGAGTTTAAAAGCTCCCTGTGTTTTCTCCTGAATATTCATTCGTATTTCTCTTTTAAAGCCTTCTATGTTGTATTTGTTTTGGTAAAAGAAAAATATTCAAAACTCTTCACACCTAGTGATACAAAACCCTAGCAAACACCTTTAAAGATCTTTTCTTACCCTAATGTTTTAAAAAAATAACAACAATGGTGCTCCAAAGGGGAGAAGAGGAGGGTGAACCTCAGTAGGATTAGGATTTGGGTTTTAATTTGCAAATTGGGCTTGTGTTTGGATTAGGATTTGACTCCAATTTCCCTTTATGGATTTAGGTAAAGCTTTTATTAATCACTCATCCTAAAGGGTAGTTTGAGTCTCTGTGTGATGGAACCATAGACAGCATTTCATTTAATATTCTCAAATGAAGAGAAACTCTCAGAGTGATTCTAGTCCTTACATTTGGACTCTTGGGTTCTTAGAAGGTGACTGCTCTTAATGGATTGGAGCTATCGATAGTAATGGAATGGGATAGAATATGTATGGGCATGTTTGAGGGGTGAGGTGCAGGTGAATGGGGGCAGGGAGGGGATAGAATGATTGGAGTAGCTTGCAAGACCCAGTAGTTAAAATCTCCATTCAGAATTGCAAATTGGCAAATAATAATGCTTGGTTTGAGGAAAAATATTTTATGCTTTTTCTCCACTATAGAAACAAAATTTCTTAAATGTAATTCTGTGTACCTACACTATAAAAATTTTTTATATTTATATAATTAAGACAAATATCAAGTTAGTGTTAAGGGCATGGACTAAAAATACCAGTAAGTTCTATAGAATTTCATTTCTTAGTTATGAATTATCCATATGACATGAATTAATTCTTCAAATGTTATTTTTTCTCTTTCTGTTAAATGTTTGTTTAAAAACAAAACCATAACAACAAAAGAGCATATATTTTATCTTCATAATGCAAAGGTAAAAGCTTTGACAGAAGATAATGTGTCTTATATATCCTTTCTATAGTCCAGAGAATCTTGCTTATTGTAAATCCAAAATAAAAATTAAATAAATATAGTTTACTTATGTATTAATTAATCAGACCCAGTCCCTAAGCCAGTAGAAGCAAGCCATGGGTTAGAGCTGTCAGAACCAAGTTAGGAATCTTACCCTATCATTATTTTTCCATAGCTCATAACCTTGGAAATACAGACTGTTCACTTAGGATAGCTCCCTGAACTGTAGTTGGGAGGCTAACTCTCAAACAAGAAACAGAAATCAAATAGACTAGTCAAACTACATCTGAATTATTAAATTCACTGGCACGTTTTAAGGAGGACACTTAAAAAAAAGGTGAGTATCATATGGTGAAAAGGAGGATCTTTGTAACAATTGGGGGAATGTCTGTACCATAGCAATTATATCTTGCCTGTCCCCGTAGTGTTGTTACCAAGGGCCATTTGATATTCTTCCTTTCATAGGAGACATAATAGCTGCTCAAGTTAATTGGGGAGGTAGAGGGGACTCTGTAGATGTCACAGAATCATAATATCCAAGAGTTGGAAGGGACTACAGAAACCGTCTAGTTCAACATGTACTTGAAGAAGGATTTATTATATAAAATCTCCCATGAGTGGCCATCCAGCCTCTTTCCTCTCCCAGCTGTGTCAGACCGTCTTAACTGTTACCTGGATTGTTCCCTCACTTTCTGTGTGCATCTCACCTTGGAACATCCTTCCATCCTTAAGGTCCTCTTGTTCTATTGGTGAGTTTCCCTTTGAAGCTCAGTTTTGAGGACAGACCAAGACAACCATTCTATCTTCTCATGGCTCTGATTCTGAATCTCTAGACATTGTCACCATTCCCCTGTGCAGAGACATTCCATCTTACTCCTTGCTCCCAGTTTTCATAGCCCTTTTATGTGTTATCTTTCCCCATTAGAATGTAAACTCCTTGAAGGCAAGGATTATCTTTCTTTATGCTCATTTTTGTATCCCCAGAGATTAGAATATCATAAATACTTGATAATGTTTGTAAGCTTTTCGTAACACTAGCTAAACTTCATGGGCAATTCTCTCTTTCATCAAAAATCTGATAGTTTGACTTTATACTGATAGGGGAAAATAATAGAATCATTGAGTATTAACATTACAAGGGACCTCAGAAATCATTTCTTCCAGTTACCTCATTATGTAGTAAAGAAAATAAAGGCTTTAACAGCATTAGGAAATGCTGTTCCTAAAGTAATACAAAGAGTTAGCATAAGAGCTTAATGTTTTGTAGTAGACACATTCCCTGGATTTAGAGTTACAGAAAAAAAAAGGTCCAGTTCCTGAATCTGCTATTTACTTTCTGTGCAATTGTGGTCCAATCATTTTCCTTCTACGATACTCAGTGCTCTTACCAAACATATGCAAGGTTGGACTAGAAGATGTCTATGGTTATATTCTATCCTAAATCTGTGGTCCCCTCTCTCTGTAACCCACATATCCAAGCTCCTAGTTCCTGGTTTCTTCTAGTGCATTCCACTGTTTATAATCTAGTGTTTTGAAATAGCAGTATAGTTGCAAAGTAATCTTCAGTTTATTTATTGCACATATATGTATATATGTATATACGTACATACATACATACATATACACATACACATATATTTAAAAAGGAGTTTAGTGATAGCACGAGGGATGGGAAAAATTTATTTAGGAATAAAGATAATAGAAAAAATATATTGTCATACTAACATATTAACCATATTATGCCAGAAGAAAATTCAAAGACATTAAAACCTATTAAACAGCTTTTCTTTTTTGGTATGGCAAAATGAATAGAAATCTGACCATAGAGACAGGAAGACCTGGGTTTCAAATCCTGCCTTTAACACCTAATGGCTGTATGACCTTGGGCATATTATATAATTTTTCAGTGTCCTGAGAGAGATCTTTAAAATAAGATACAAAGTAGATTCTAATCTGCACTGATACAGAATTGGGGAAATTTTTCATCAGGAGTTTCCTGTACCAGTGCATAAACAAGAAGACAAAATAATATGTATGTATAAATGTATATATTTTATACACATAAACATATATACATGTGTATGTATATAGGGCATTTTATCAACATAAGGTTTTTCACTGATACAGAAGTGTATATGAATTTAAGCATGTTTATAAATTCAAAATACACATACATATATATGTCAGCACACAAAATGAAAAAAAGCTGTTTCATATTTTAAATGTATATAGGATTCTCTATATTA
>NW_020951391.1:5553294-5556017 GCF_900497805.2 Vombatus ursinus | reverse complement strand
ATTATATTATATTATATTATATTATATTATATTATATTATATTATATACACACATACATATTTATATATGTGTGTGTATAGACATGTGTGAGTTAATGTATATACAAGATCTCTGCATATACATATGCACAGATATACATGTGAATATATGCATGTGCATACATGAATATACATATATATATGTGCATTTATATTCAAGTATGCACACATAAATACATGCAGTATATACTTTACAGGAAGGCCAGATGTTACCAATAAATGTGAGGGGGGGAAAAAGAGAGAGAAAGCAGATGTGACAGTATTTGTTCAAAAGACACACACTCAATAGACTGATGAACAAAGGATTTAAGGCAATTATGGTACGTGGCAGGAGGAGGGTACTCCTTAGAAAATATCAAAGAGCTTTGAAGTTAAATCTTTCAAATGTGTAATTATAATTTCTGCACAGCTGGGTAAGTTGACAGGTAGGTTGGATAAATCAACATAAATCTTTTCCATTAGTTAGAGCAATTGCATTCAGGTGGGACCTGCCATTGCTGAAGCACTCTTACCATAATCGGCCACCAACGACGTGCCTTAGCAATTTTATCAGCACTCAACTGCTTGGTGCTTTTTGGAGATGAAATATGGGTTAGTGCTACCAAAGTCATTCTCCTAAGAATACCTTCAAAGTGGATGAGTGAAAAACTCTAGGATCCAAGGGTTCATGGTGCCTTGGTTGCCTCTACCACGTCTTGGTTCTCTAAATCTATAGGACAATTTACTCCATCTCACTTCTATTTTAATGTCCTTTTAAAGCAATCGAATTTTATTCATGAGCCTTTGGCGGGGGGGATCATCACAAATGGATTCTTCTTCATAATTGTTCAGTCTCTGAACCTAAAATGGAATGTCTACAAAGAAAAAGATGAAGAATGAGGGAATAGGGGATCATCTATTTCCCTGGGGAAATGGAAAGAATTTATGTCAGACATAAATGTGTGTGCAAATATCTGAAAGATTTGAGACTTCATTCCACCACAAAAAGATATCAATTCATTTGTGACATTAGGATAAGTCTTAATAGATCTAAAGCTGAAAGAAATCTTGAATATCTTCTCATTCATCTCCTTCATTTTACAAATGTGGTAGCTGAGGGCCAGAGAAGTAAAGTAACTTCCTCAAGGTCACAGAGATTGTAAGTGGCAGAATTGAGATTTGAAGTCAGGTCTTGTGACTTCAAAACCCACCCTCCTTCTGTGCACCATGTAGTTTTCCTGTTTACTGCAAACTGTCTACCTGAGTAAGTCCCTGGGAATTGTCTGGGCCAGAGAAGAGTTGCATGACTGGCTCGGTGTCCAACAGCTAGAAAATGTCAGAGGCATGATCTGAACCCAAGTCTTCCTGATTCTTGGCCTAGAACTCTGTCCACAATGCTTAACTACAACTAAATATCTTACCCACCAAAACCTTTTTCAAATGAATTTTGACTTAAGGCACAGTAGCACCAAATTGTGTTGCTTTTGAAGGAAAAAAAAGAGGGGAGGGGCAAACTTCTTAACCTCCTTAAGAATTTTAAGGAATGTTCCTCTGGCACTGCAAATCATCATGTTGAACTGAGAGTCAGAAATATCTGAGTTCAAATTTTGCCCCAGAGACTCACTAGCTGTGTTACCTTGGGTAAGCCATTTAACACCTCTGGACCCCAATTTTCCTTATTTATAAAATGGGGATAATAGCACCTACCTAATAGAGGTCTTATGAGGATGAAGTGAGGTAACATATAAAGCGCTTTGCAAGCCTTAAAGCACTATATAAATGCTAAATAGTAGTTGTAGCAGCAGCAGCAGCAGCAATAGTAGTAGTAGTAGTAGTAGTAGCAGTAGTAGTAGTAGTAGTAGTAGTAGTAGTAGTAGTAATAGTAGTAGTAGCAGCAGCAGCAGTGGTAGTGGTAGTGGTAGTGGTGGTGGTGATGGTGGTAGTAATACATTCCCTTAGTTTGTAAGTCTGCCTGTATGTTTTGTACAGCCATGGTGTCCTTTGCATGTGTTCCCCATTCTTGTACAATAAATCTAGGGATGAGAGCTGATTGCTAATTTGGGAATAGATTTCTCTACTTCATCAATTTTAATTATTCATTGAATGAAATCAGCTTTTCATCTTCTCTTTTCCTCAATTTCCTAATGATATCATTTGGGACGGTCTTAATCAAAATGGAAAGTGGTCCTAGGGAATATTGGAATAACTCCATGGTGTGAGGCTTTTCATAGTGCTTCCCTGTATTTTGCTTGAAGAAGAATGACCACAAAATAAATGTATTTACTGAACAATTTCTCAGTAGTATATCTGAATATTTGCCATTACCAAAAATGATGAAAAATTCAATATGTTTTTTTCTGGTCATCAAATAGTACTTGGCAGTGTTATTATTTTTCTGCTATTGCCTCAGTCACCTTTGGCTGGTATTAGACTCAAAATAGTCAGTGGTCAGCTAAAATGAATAACTGTCTACTTAGAATCTCTGAAAGAAAAAAAATATTCATTATATTCCAAGCCTTACTTTGATACTTAAATGCATTTGTAAGCTCTTTGGTGACAGCAACACTATTACTAGGGATTCTGTCATCTAGGGAAAATTTAATTGTTTGGGTGACCAGGAATCATAGTGCCACATAAGGGGACTGCTTAGTTTCTTTGACCTGCTGGGAGAGAGAGAGAGAGACAGAGAGAGAGAGAGAGAGAGA
>NW_020951391.1:5513944-5553284 GCF_900497805.2 Vombatus ursinus | reverse complement strand
AGAGAGAGAGAGAGACAGAGAGAGAGAGAGACAGAGAGAGAGAGAGACAGAGAGAGAGAGATTATTAAGCACTGAGTATGTGCCAGTCATTGTACTTACTAATTCCTAAGGATACTAAAAACAAAAACAAAAACTCAGAGAAAAAATTGGTTTATATTCTCCAGGAGCTTACATTCTAATGGGGGTTGATAACAGATAAAGAAAGGTGTAAAGAGTGGGTAGAGAGATACCCACATTGTAGAATGGCAGCCAGAGAGCAGGTAATATGGGACTGTGGGTGCTACGGTGGTTCCACGCAAAGACTCCCCAAGTATCAAATAAGTATAAGGGTGGAGTCAACTTCCAGGAGACAATGCAGTCAATGTGTAACTCATAAAGACAAGAGAGTGATCAAAGAAGGAATTGAGCAGTGGTTGGGCCCTCTTATGATGCGGTGGTTCTAGAGAAGGACTCACCAATTAATAAATTTATGATAGTGTGGCATAATCCTCAAACTGGCAGGGCAGCTGAACTCCTTTGACTAATAAACAACTTACCTTTCTGGGATTAACCTATTCTTTGTCTCTGGAGGGTTTTAGACCTAGTAGTAGTAGCAATAGTAATACTACTGATAGGGATCAGGGATTCTGGAAGATTAAGCACCTGGTGCTTGTCACTATGTTTCATGGAAGCTGCACTTTCCTCTGTACAGAACCTACTTCAAGTCCCCTGAAATTCTCACTTTCCATGGCCAGAAGGTAAGTACTATGGGGATTGCAACATCATCTATCTTTTATCCTGGCCTTCTTATGAACTGCACTGTCATTCTGCCTGGTGCTGTCCCTCATCTAGTAGAGCAGCATTTCTCCAACCAACCCTTTTCCCTTTAATTGAGTTTCTTATCCTAGATTGATCCACCAGAGATCTAGAATCTCCCTCTCATTACTTCCTCTGGGCTTAGGATTCCCAGAAGCAAGTCCTACTTCTCTGTGTTGGTTCCCTGGGAATAAAGTCTAGTTGCCCAGTGCTAGTTACAGTTCTAATTGTGGAAACTACCTCCCCTTGCCTAAATTCTGCGTTCATTGTTAAAACTCTTGTTCATATCTTCCTATATAGCCTCCATAATAGATCTGTCAAAAATACATGGATTCTTCCTGTAAACTCATTGTGTGGGTACCAATGGAATAGGTGGGTTGTCAAATGATTGTATTTTGTTCATGCTCTATAATCAGCTATGTGCTGTTAAACCACTCTCCCTGGACAATTCACTGATAACAGATTGGAGGCTACTTACACACACCATACATCTCTCCATTATTCTTTCAGTGCCTTGAAGCTTTCATTTTTCAGACTCTGGTGTGCTATGTCTTACAAATAAACAGTGTCACTGGACAATAGGTAAGGCTAAAAAAAAGTGAACCTTTTTTTTTCAGGAGGAAACTTAGGGTCATTATATGTTCCACACAATTTCCCAAATGTAATTCATCCTATTCTCCTATTGATTTTGGGTCCAATTTGGTATCTGTCCAAGATATATGAATTTAGGTGATGTAGTGCATAGAATGCTATATTTCTAGTTAGGAAAAACTGAGTTCAGATCCAACCTCAAATACTGACTTGTACGATGCTGGACGAATCACTTAACCTCTGTCTGTTTCAGTTTTCTCATCTGTAAATAACAATACCACCTATCCACCAGAGATGTTGTGAACATAAAATAATGTTTGTAGGGAAGTCTATGAATTTTAAAGAGATTTACTAAATGTTTGTTATTATTAGTGTTATTATTACCACTGCTGCTACTACTAATGGTAGATTAGTATTGTAGGTTATCCATTCAATTGCCTATCGCAGTTCAATCAGGATTGTTATCTAATTTTTATATGTGGATGGTTAACGTGAATTCTTTTAAATGATTAAAGATCATATTTGGAAGCTCTGTAAAGTTCTATGGCTTGATGCAAATATCACAATGTAATTTACAAATAGGAACATCTGAAGGACTTCATCACCTATGGGGCATCCAGCCAAAACCACCATTGTGTTACTTTTTCTATCTGAAGTTTCTCATGAATTAATATTTTCTGTTTGGAGTTCTATTGTTTAAGTAAAATATTGATAATTCATTAGAGACTATAATTAGTGTCACAATTAATGCAATGAGCAGACTATGTAAAAAGCCGTGGGAAAAGAAAAAAAACATGGAAAAATCATGAAGGAAAGGAAAGAAAAGAACAGAAAGGGAGAAGAGAAAAGAAAGCTAATCATAACAGGAATTTAAAGGAAAAACATCATCTTAATGTACTAAGTACCTCGGGACTAAATATCAGCTTCCAGTGTAAGTGGTTTTTTTCTCTACTCAAAAGACTAGTTCAGCAGAATAATAATAACATGTTATTTATTTGACCCTCACAAGTACCCTGTGAGGTAGTGGCCATTATGATCTGCACTTTACAGATGAGGAAACTGAGGTTGAGGAAGCTTAAGTGACTTGCCCATAGCCACACAGCTAGGAAGTGTTTTAGGCAGGATGTGAAACCAGGTCTTCTGATTCCAAGGCCAACACTCTATTCATTGTACCAGCTGCCCGCCTCTAAGCTGGAGGTCAGTGCTTCCTTAGGAGTTATCATGAAATGCATGAGACCCTGGATAAATGGCACTGAGGAGGCAGGCCTAGAAGAGAAGTAGTCAGCTAGGTTGTGAGCAAATTTAGCAGTTATCTCAGTTTCACAAGTTCCCTATGTGAGTTCAGCATGCATTCATTGTTCGTGATGTTCAGTCATTCTGTTGTATCCGCCTCTTCGAGACCCTATGGACCATAGCATGCCCATTTTCTCCATGGGGTTTTCTTGATAAAGATGCTGGAGTGGCTTTCCATTTCCTTGTCCAGTGGATTAAGACAAACAGAGGTTAATGACTTGCCCAGGGTCACATAGCTAGTTAGTGCCGGAGGCCAGATTTGAACTTAGGTCTTCCTGATGCCAGGTCTAATGCTCTATCCACTGAGCCATCTAGCTGCCCACAGAATGCAGGATAGATAGTTAATCATTGACAGAAATACAAGAATTTGGACTATAGTTAGAAGGAACACATTGTGAAAAGAAATGAGATGTGCTTTGGGTACCAGCAGTCACTCAGACTTGCAACCTAAGTGTCATCCTTGACTACTCACTCTTTTCCCTCACCTATCATATCCAATACTATTATTTCTGTTGTTTTTGTTTGTTGTTGTTTTTCTGTTGTGTTTGATTCTTTGTGACCCCATTTGGGGTTTTCTTGGCAAAGATACTGGAGTGATTTGGCATTTCCTTCTCCAGCTCATTTTACAGAAGAGGAAACTGAGGTAAACAAGGTTAAGTGACTTGCCCAGGGTCAAACAGCTAGTAAGTGTTTGAGACTAGATTTGAACCCAGGTCTGCCTGACTCCAGGCATGACACTCTATCCACTGTGCCACCTAGCTGCCTCATTCTATCTTTATATCTTAAATCATGTAGACCTGTTTCTTTCCTCTGACACTGCTACCACCTGACGAAGGCCCTCATTACCTTATGCATGGAGTATTGCCACAGACTACTTATTAGTCTCCCTGTCTCAAATTTCTCCCTACTTTAGCCCATCTTCCATTCACCTGTCAAACTGATCTTCCAAAATGCAAGTCTCACTATGTCTCCCTTCTCCCCCATTATTACTTCCAGGATAAATATAAAATATTCTAGCTTTTAAAGCCTTTCATAGTTGGGCCTCCTTCTGACTTTTCCAGTTTTCTTACATCATACTGCCCTCCAAGTATTACAATTCAGTGCTACTGTCTTTTTCACTATTCTTCACATGTGACACTCCCTCTCCTGACTCCTGATATTTTTTCTGGCAGTCCTCTGATGCTTTGTACTTTCTTATTACCTATATCCATGTCCTGGATCCTTCAAGTCTCAGCTAAAGTCCAACTTTCTGCAACCTCTAAGATCATCTCCAATTTATGCTGTCTATGTTTTGTTTCTAGATAGATGTTTGCATATTTTCTCCTACATTAGACTATGAGCTTCTTGAGATCAAAGTTTTTTTGTTGCTTTTCTTTGACTCCACAGCGGTAAGCAAGTTTCTGGCACATACTAGGCACTTTATTAACGTTTGTTGACTGATTGGCTGTTTTGTTTTATGCTCCTTTTAGTCCCATTTTTCCTCCTATTTCCACATCATTCCACACCTGAAGACTTGGAATTTGAGTCATTGGTAAGTAAACCCTACCTTGGTTTGTTCCATCAAGCTTAAGAGGAGGCATTAACTCCTTAGCACTTGCTTCTTGTCAAAAGATTGATGGCATAGTATAAAGCACCCTGCTGAGAGACGGGGTGTAACTCAAAGATGATAATCTTTGTTTAGTTGATTGGATTACAAGTCCCTAAGGTCCCTTCAACTATCAAATTCTGTGATTCTCATGTTGGTAAATTCAGGCTTAGTAGGGCAGAAGAACAATGTCATGTATGACAAATAAATAAATGAATGTATGAATAAACAAATGAATGTATGAATAAACAAATAAATACTTTATTAAATACTTATTATGTGCTAGAGACATGTACTTACATGCATGTTGTCACTGCTTCATTTTTGTTTTTGCAACCCCAGTACCTAGTACAATTCCTGGAACATTTGTAAAAGCAGGACTGGATTATGGTGAATAATGAATCCCATGAAGTAATCTCATGATTTGCATTCACACTATTTGAAGTTATAATTATGTAAAATATTATAATATGGTCATTGGGTTCAGCCCAATGGAAATATGCAATATGAATGTGAATAATGTGACCACTTCATGAGATTCATTATTCATTGACGAATTTATCTGGACTGAACTACAGACACTCAACAAAGGCATGCTAATTGATTCAGTAATTCAGTTCAGTAGTTTTAGATTTGTGCACAACTATTGATCATTCCATTTGGGGTTTTCTTGGTGAAGGTACTGGAGTGATTTGACACTCTCTCTCTCTCTCTCTCTCTCTCTCTTTCTCTCTCTCTCTCATCTTTTCTTTTCTTTCCTTATTATTACAGATGAGGAACCGAGGCAAACAAGGTTAAATGACTTGCCCAGGGTCACACAGCTTGTAAGTGTTTGAGGTCAAATTTGAACTCAGGAAGACGAGTCTTTCTGACTCCAGGCTCAGCACTCTATCCACTGTGCCACCTAGCTGACCAAGGAATGAGTGATATTGACACTAAAATGTGGTGGGTGAATGAAACTGTAATGAGGGAACCATTGAGGTAAATACTTCCCAATGATAGTTTTTATTCCTAGTATAAGACCTAATCTTAAGCACATATTTTTTGGATACCTTGTATTCACCTGAAAATTCTGAGTAATAAAATTTTAAATTATTTTCCTTTCCTTTCCTGAATGAGAATGCAAAAAAGTGAATAAGTTCATGAATGAATAAATGAATAGGCACAAGCATTCACTGTACTACTATAGCAAAAGAATAAAAACACATGAAATGAGGTTCAAATTCTATCTTTGAATGTGCCTTCGTGTTTCCTTTGAATTCAAAGGAAATTGTAGAAACAGTGTGTCCCAAAAGTCTTAGTGTGGCTTTAATCTATTAAAGCTGAAATTTTAAGCTTTAATATTTTATTAAGCTTTAATAACTTAAAATTGCACTAAGACTTGAGAAATTTTGTGATCCTGATTCTCTCTTTAAACATATGAATTATCTATCTGATCTTCATGTCATCTGAAAATTTGATAAACATTCTGTTATTCATTTTTAAACTATTGAATTAAATCAAGGCACAAACAGGTCTTTGTGTGTTCTGTGCCCTCTTCTCTCTCAAAATCTTTGTGTGATCTTGTGATTGTTACATATATATATATACACACATACACACACACACACACACACACACACACACATATATACATATGGATAAATGAATGATTTCCTGATTTATATATCCAGCCCTAGCCTCTTCTTGGATTCTAGGTTATGCTACCAACTGGACATACCATAGGCCTCTATAAATACTAGAACTCATTATCTTTACTCCACAACATCCTCTTTTGGACTTCCTTGCTTTTGCTTAAAGCACCACTATCTTTCCAGTCACCTAGATTTTCTCTTTTGTGACATCCTTGCTTTACCATTCTCCTTTACCTTACTTAGCTAGATTTATAATAGGGAACACTTAGTACATTGTTTTTTGTGAAGTGCTTTGCAAATATTATGTGAACAAGGTGCAAAAGACATGTTTATGTGTGTGTGTATACACACATACACATATACACATGTGTGTAAATGTGCATACATGTATATGTATGGGTATGTATATGCACATAGATGTACATATATGCAACATAGTAATATATAATATTATGTGTGTGCTATATAGTAATATATGTACTATATATATGTACTACTCTCTCCAGAAAGTAACAGTGCCTCCAAAATTTATCTCTAAATCCATCCAAATGACCTCTAGATATTTCCACTGAATTGTTCCAAAAGAGAAAAGGAAAAGCTTGCTTGCTTCCCATTTCAATTTTTTTTTTTTTTTGGACATCGGGCCTCAGGAAGTCCACAGGAGTGGTGGTTTAAGAATGAGAATGATTACAAAACCATGTCTCACCTGCACTGTTCCCTTTGCTCTCCTTCCAGTATTATCCTCTATACTGAAAAGTGCTGGGGTCAAATGAAAGATATTAAGCCATCATGGTTTTGAAACTGCTTGAAAAGGACAGAAATAGCTGCCTTGTTATTTGAGTGAAAAGGGCTTGGTTATCTTTTCTTTTACTCCATCAAACATTAATTCATAAAGTTGCAGAGAATTTTATTAGTTTAACTCTAATTAAAATGATGTCCCTTATCTGATACTAAAAATTAACACCAATTTTTTAATCAGGGAAATAAGACCTACTTTTATTTTAATTTTTAAGTCAAATTTATTTAATACAGTGTGTGTGTGGAAATATCTTTCTTCCACCATTTCTTTTTTTAACCTGTTTTATTTATTTCATTAAACATTTCCCAATTGCATTTTTAAAAATTAACTTCCTTATTTTAAAAATTTGAGTTCTAAATTCCCTTCCTCCCTCACCCCTTGTGAAGGCAAGCAATATGATATCAATTATACATTCTTCCACCATTTCTTGTTTAATGAAGTTTCTCTTTCTTTTACCAAATCACCCAGAGCTATCTCATGGGATTTCTATTTTTAAAACTAAGAATGAAGGGAGAGGAAATGGTTGTAGAATTAAAACAACATATATGTGTGCATTATATATATATATATGTATGGACACATGTGTCTATATATTTACATATAATATACATATATACAATTTTGATACACGTGTATTTGCAATAAATACATTCAGTTATTTTATTGCTGCAGCACTGTATGTACAACTTTGCAAATGTGCATATACAAATGTAAACACACGAACGGATACAATTTTATGGGCATTAACCAGGAAAACGTTCAGTGCACATTATTTATTGTGGAATATATTTTGCTTGGATGAGTTGAGACAGCTTGTATAATAAAATGAACATGGCAAAAGTAGATTTTAAGTCAGGAAACAGAACAGTAAAGCAATTTCCTGAGTTATTTAAATGCTTTCAATGGAGAAATGTCATTACATCCTTGAGTTACACTGGCATATAATTATATAAGCATCACAAATAACAATGTTTTACTAAGAGAAACAGAAGTTAATATAGAAAAATGATGTCCTGTCATAAATCTTAATTTTAAGCTCAGGTAAATACACATAAAATATATTTGCATTTTATCTAAATTAATTCACACTATTAAAGAATCATTTGTGGGATTTACTTTAAGAAAGCCACATAATTTGAAACCCAATCTGCAACAGATTCAGTGGTATTGTGTAAAATATAATGTAATGCAATGTATTAATAACAATAGTGACACCTATATGTGAATTTACCCAATATGTCCATATGCATATGCATGTAGTTTCACATATATTTGTGCATATATATGTATATTATGTATGTATATGTCTATGTCTATGTATATGGAAGTGAATTAGACCTGTGGATTCATTGATTTTGGTGAATCAGTGAGAAAATCTACATGTTCATTGATGTAGACTAGCAACTGTTCTCAATTTATACTCTAAGAAATTCCCCGGGGATAATGAAACATTAATCGACTTAGCAGCATGTTTCAAAGATAGGATCTGAATTCAGGTCTTCCTAACACTCTCTATCTACTCGACCAGGCTGCTGTTACACCATCTTGCCTAACAATAACAATAATAATAGCAATAACTTGTTGACAATAATAACTAACATTTTTAAAGTGTATTAAAGTTTTCAAAACACTTTAAATGAATACTCTCACTTGAGGGAAATAATGAATCTGAAAGGTAAATACTACAATATTTTAAAAATATATTTTATCTTCATTTTATACATGTATAAGTGAGATATGCTAATTGATTGAGATTTATTAATTTACTTACAGTCACACAACTAAATAAGTTTCTTAGTCAGACGTC
Organism: Vombatus ursinus; assembly: GCF_900497805.2. Lineage (NCBI taxonomy): Eukaryota > Metazoa > Chordata > Mammalia > Diprotodontia > Vombatidae > Vombatus > Vombatus ursinus. The sequence goes on along the minus strand of NW_020951391.1, from coordinate 5,544,780 downwards.
AAACCTAGGTTTTCCTTATTTTCTAATCCAGTATTCTGGGCCATACTGTCTTGCTTAAAGAATTTTCTTAATGCCCAGAACTTTCAGATTTTTTATTTATTCCAATTTTGTTTCAAACCATTAGGCTCTAATTCAAGAGTAATTTTCATATAAATTATTCTGCCTGACCCTTTCCATATATATGCATGTATATACCCATACATACACACACACACACACACATATAGTGTGTTTACAAATATCAACACTAATACCTATTGTCATTTAGACTATATATATCCCAATATCCTCCACTCCCTACTATCAGCTATTGGAAATGAAGGAGGGGGAAGAATAATGTTTGGGGTCAGACTATAGGAAAAATTTAATAATTCAATTCAATTAAACACAAACTTCTATGTAATACTACTTTAACAAATATTCAAGAGTGTCCAAAGTATTGTGAGAACAACTATGAGAAATAACCTAGTCCCTGTCCTAAAGTGGGTTGTGCTCCAAGAGAAAGATTTGACATTTGTACATGTAGTTCAAATAGAAGGTACAGTTCCCAATGTGGAAACTATGTCTCCTTTATCTTATTCTGGTCTAGATCACTCATCCCAACCTAAAGTCATGATGGAAAGTTGGGAATGTGGGGGGGTGGAGGGAGTGTTCCCTTAGGTAGAACCAGCCCTGGCCACCCTAAAACATCAGCTGACTCTTTGGGTCCTGAGGGTAACCATAGTGCAGGGAAGTTTCATATCTATAATCATACATGTAGCATCCATTAATGAGCTTTGTATTCAAACAAATTACCCACAATGACCCTACGAATTCTTAAACATGAAAATTTTACTAAAAGAGAATGGGAAAGCAAAAAATAAGCTTAATAAAATAATCACTAAATGAAAGGTAAAGGTAGGAATAATCAAATGTATAATAATCCACCAATAAACATGAGTCATACTTTTCACCAATGCACACACAGTCCATGGGAGTGAGTAGATACACACACTTATAGAAACTTATAAATAAGGCATGTTAGTGGGGTAATGTGCCTGAGAGAGTTGTTACCTCTGGACTCTAGGTCTGGAGGTCTGTGGTCTCTTTAGGAAACAGTCTACCCCATAGAACACTTGCTCCTCTAGTCACATAGCCAACACTTAATAACTGCTTGTTGAATGACTGAATGAGTTCCCCTTGTTTCCTGCTGGATGAAGTTAATTATCTATTTCTTTTAGCCCGAAGCAGTGTTAAGTTCTTAGCTAATCTCAGCATTATTGTAAGGGTCTACATACAGTTCTTCCTGGGTTTGTTCCATTGGCTAGGCCATATGATAGTGTAGCATTCCTTTAGTGAAAAGCAGTTCCCTTTAATCCTGGGTCCTACAAAGTTATTTAGGTCTTGCTTTCTATGGGCTTTGAAGAGCTTTCCCCTCTAAAGATACAGAAAGCAATAAAAAGGAAAATAGTCAAATCTTTGAGGAGTTTGCCTTCCATTAAAGTGTTATGATACCAGAGATTAAGGCAATATTTCCCTCATCTAGCACTTCACAAATTGTCCTTTCCTCCAAGCCACTCTCTCAAAAAGTAAAAGGTGCCTCCAATCAGTTTAGTTCCCTATATCAACAGTACAGCTTCTCTGTCATCAGTGCTCTCTTCTTACCATGTCTTAGCCTCAGAGGCTTCTATGTCTGGCTTCTGGCTTCTAATGTTTCAATTTCTTTAAGCAGTTCTTTTCAAAAACTATTCTTATCTCTTTCTTGAATTTGACTCCTTTGGATACCTGACATTCTGATCTGGATTCTAATGCCTCATATTATGGCATTATCACAAGTTGTGCCCCTTGTCTAACTTAGTTTGAGAAACTCAAAATCCATATTTCTGGCATGTGTAATGCAATGAGTTATTATACAATATATCATATGCCCCTAATCCCAAAGCATTTCTTTGATTCAGAGTTGTAGAGAATAAATTGAAAAATCCTGAACACTAGTATTCAAATTAGTTTCTGGAAAGCAATGTATCACAGTCATCTCTAATATTTGTCAGCCGCTTTCCTTCTGAGGAACTGTTGCTCAAGTTCTCTTAGAACTTTTATATTTAATGAGCTGCTTTTCTATCAGGTGTACCATAATCAGTGTTTGTCCTCAATCTTCTTTTCTTGGTGTTTAATGCAAAATGAATTTTTCTTCTCCTTTCAGAAACTAAAATATTACTATAAGAAAGGGGCAGGACCTTACATATGACTAGTTATTATATGACTTATATCATTGCAAAGAATTGATCCAATAGAGACTTTTGAGATATGTAGGTAAAAAGTGTTATTCTCAAGGTAGGTAGATGGTGGAAAGTTGAATGGAGAAAGAGAAACTGGAGCTTGTCCTCTAAAAAATGGAAGGATTTCAGTAGGAATGGGTGTGGAAGGAATCTCTAGACACTTTATTGACAGAATGATACTGTAGAGTAGCTTGGTTAGAATATAGAGTTCTTGTTGGAGAGTACTGTGAAGTAGGACTGAAAAGGTATGGAAGAACTAGGTAATGGTGGTCTCAGGGAGATAAAAGCACTCTTCAGTTGAATAACATGGAAGACAAGAGGAAGAGAAGAGAATAAGCATTATATAATTTCTACTGTGTATCAGGCACTGTGCTAAGCCTGAGAGGTAGGTGGTTATTTTCCTCTTTCTTTTATAGTTGAAGAAACTGAGGCAAATAGAGATTAAGTAACTTGAGCTACCTGCCTACCTTTAAGTCCCAAATAAAATCCTATCTTTTACTAGGAACCTTCCTCAACACCTCTTAATTCAGAGCCTTACCTCCATTAATGATTTCCTATTTATCCTATATTTAACTTGCTCTGTATTTATTTGTTTTCATGTTGGCTTCTCTATTAAATTGTGAGCTCCTTTAGGACAGGAACTTTTTGCTTCTTTTTTTAATTAATCAATAAATATTTAGAGCTTGGTCCATGTTATTGGCTTAATAATGTCTTATTTATCGATTGATTGCCTGGTCACATAGCTACTAAGTGTCTGAAGGCATATTTGAACTTGCATCTTCCTGACTTAAGGGCCATTGCTCTATCCACTGCACTATCATGCATACCAAAGGTTACACAGCCTAGTTAGTTTCAGAGCTGCACTAGAAACCAGAAGGTATTCTGAGTCTCAGGAAAGGCTTCTTTTCAATAAACAATCTATTAACATGAAGGCATGCCTCGTCCTGTTTAAGAAAAAAAGTCCTCCAATATTACAGCTTATTTTTTGGAACACATTTTCTTTAAATGCTGAAATAAATTGTCTAAGCCATGTTTCTGTAGAATAAACATAGGGCTTAGGATTATTCTGTAAGTTTTAAACTTTTTCTATAAAAATAAGAAAATGATGAGTAATGTGTATAATCATAAACTCCCTTGATCAGCTCTGGAAAGGGTTCTCCCAGGGAGAATTTGCAGTGGAAGGAGCTCAACTCAGGCTTCATGGGATGAACTCCAGCAGTGGCAAATGAGTTATTATTTTTTTTGTATATATACATATACACACATATACATATACATATACATACACACACACATATATATATGTGTGTATATACATATTAAGAAGAACAGAGAAGAATAAAATTGCAAGCACTACCACTTATAAAAATATCCTTAATAGCAGTCAACTATTTTAGATTCAGGGAATCTAAATTCAAATGAAATTGATGTGATCACTCCAAGTGAAATTGATGTGATCTACCAAAGATATGTATAATTTTATACTTTCCTATCATTATGAAATCATAACATTAATCTCATGAATTTTAATTGCAAAGGATTGGTGATTTAAAAAAATAAAATGTTGACAAGAATATCCACTTTAAATTCAATAGTTCAATGTTACTTAAACATGATTGATTTCTTATTTATCAAATTTGTTAAGTGTGAAATTCTATAAAGGAGGTTTACTTAAGACAAGGGATACTTATGAGAGGCAGAGTAGAGCAATTGGGAAAGCACATTAATTGAACTTGGAATCAAGAGAGATTTGGGTTCATAATTATGCCTCTGATACTTATTCATGGTATAAACACGAACAAGTCATGACCACTTTGATCCTGTTCCCTTATTGGTAAAATATAAATGATAATGTTCATTTTATCTATCTCATAAAATCATATGAGAGGATTCCCATGAAACTCTTTGTTAACATCAGAGTGAAAGACAAATGGAAGTTATTTGGATGTGTTTATTTTCAGAGACACACTTCTGGGTGGTTTCAGTGTTTCAAATTCTCTTGCAGCTGTTTTCAATTTAATGAATTTTCAGCAGCTCCACCATAGCTTTAGGACCTTTCTCTGCCTCTAGTGATTTACTACATACAACAACAACAAATTAATTACCAGTGGAATGTACATAATTAAGGTTCTAATTCTATCTCACTGTTCTAGAAACCTTAGGATATTTGTCATGGTCATGTTGCCATTATGTTAGAACCCATGGAAAAAGTGGCTAGGTATCAACAACACAAGCTCCTATTAATAATAAAACTAAATCAAAGTTGTGATTGTTGCACTAGCAATTTCTACCATGATCTGATAACCAACTTACTATACTGTCTTACCAAGACTTCATTCATTCATTCAACATTTATTTATTAAGCAGCTACTCTGCCAAGCACTTTAATAGGTTCTGAAATATAAAAACAAAAGGGAAATTGTTCCACCCCTCAAACAGCTTATAGTGTGACATTATAACCTGAGAGGATCAGATTAGGATTTGTGTAAGAGATGGAACTTGAACTGAGCCTTATAGAAGCTAGGGATTCTATAAAGTCAAGGTAAGAAGACATTCCAGGCATAGTGAATAATAGATGCAAAAAACAAGTAGATGAGAGATGGCATGTTCTAGATAGGACACAGCTAATAGATGAGTTTGTGAGACTGTAGGTTAGTGAAGTAGAGTAATATACAATCAACCCTGGCAAATATGCCAGAGACACAAGAGCCAAATGATGAAGAACTTTTAAGTAAAGCCTTCTTGTTAGACATGGAATTTACCCCAATTATGTAGCTCATTATTACAATCACCAGTAGTTAATAAATCCTGCCTCACTCGAGAAGAAATCAAAGCTGACTACCTTTTAGCCACCCTATTAGCACCTGATAGAATATAAGCTCCTTGAGGGCAATAATTAGTATATTTTTCTCTTTGTATTGCTAGAAGCGAGTACAATGCCAGGAACATAATAAACACTTTAAAAATAATTTATGATTGAATGATTGACCAATAAGATATGACCAATAAGTAATAAATTTTGTTGTTAGTTGTATCTGATTCTTTGTGACCCCATATGGGGTTTTCTTGGCAAAGATACTGGAATGTTTGCCCTTTCCTTTTCCATCCTATTTTATAGATGGGAAAACTGAGGCAAAGTTAAGTGACTTGCCCAGAGCCACACAGCTAGTAAGTGTCTGAGACTGGATTTGAATTCAGGTCTTCCTCACTCCAGACCCAGCAATCTATCTACTGTCCCATCTAGATGCCAAAGTACTGAATAGATGTTTGAACTTGACCTTCATTACAGGATATTCATGGATTGTCAGTTAAAGTCAATTTTTATTCCAAGGATGAATCCGACAATGACTGAGTTGGAAAAATATAGTTCTTGTGAAGATAATTATGCTTAACTATGGAGGAGGAAACTGAGGTTCAAAGAGGAGAAGTGACTCACCAAATTTCATACAAGTAGTAAAATTAGAGAGAATTCATGAATAGTGTAGAAGATAAAGAGCTGGATTTGGATGCAGAGAACTGGGGATCAAATTCTCATTTTAATTTACTAGGTAGGTAACTCAGGGTAAATTTTTTTTTTCTGGGCATCAGTTTATTCATCTAGAATGATGGGGCAGTTGGAGTAGATGTCTTCTGTGGCCATTTTTACCTCTAAAGCTGTGAACCTATAACATGTTAGGTCAGGGATTCAAACATATGTTTCCTCATCTCAAGTCTACAGGAGCAACATAGTCTAATGGAAAGATTCCCTAAATTGGGAGTCAGATGAACCAGGTTTCAATCCTGATTTTGCTACTTACCATCTGTGTAGCCTTGGGCAAGTCACTTCATCCCTTGGTCTTAATTTATTCTCATTTATATTTTATTCATCATCTAACTACTACATAAGATTGAGCATTTAGAACTGGATACCTAAATGCTGAAGCCCATGGTAAAAAAGACGGGGACAGGATTTCTCTAAAACACAACTGATCTCATTCAAGGTGAAACTCTGAGACCTGGTGGACCATAGGTCTGGTTGAAGGAAGTATGAAATATTATACAAAATAACAAGTTCAATCCCCTCCCCTATCTTGGACTCTCAAGTAGGAACTGGTGTATAGAAAGGCAAAAAAAAATGGTAAGGAAAGGAGTAAGGAAATTTTACATGAATGGCAAGATAAAGAGTCAGGAAGGGAGCCACAATAAAAAAAGAGGTGAAGTAATAAACAACCTATTTTCCCTTCTATTTTCCTTCTCTCTCCCATTGTTGATATTATCACGAGATAGAGGTATGATATTTGGGTTGAAAGCTGGCAGGAAGACTAAGCCTTTGATAGAAGGATTAAGGGTAGAGGGTGATGGAAGAGAATAAAAGCAGGGGCATGATTCTCTTTCTGTGTTTCTGAAGCAATTTCATTTGGAGTCTGGGAGTCATTCCATCTCAAGTCATTTTGCCTAGGGATTCCTTTCCTGAATCTACTTTGAAGCCTTTTTCCAAGTCTTGGAAAATATAGTATTAGCTTAAGAAACACTACTCAATTGAATAGAACACTCTGAAATCTAATGGCTGTATATCAAGAATATTTTATTTCAAAAGAGAGAAAATGCTGCATGTAATTAATACTGAAAAGTATCAAAAAATAAAATGGATTTTATCTTAACGTTAGTTGATCAACAAACATTTATTAAGTGCTTACTTACTATATACCAGGCATTGTACTAAGCATTTAGGTTAGAAAGGCAAAAATCAATCACTTCTCTATAAAAGCACACATCATAATGAGGGAGAAAAACTGAGTATCTGGCAATATAGAAGATAAATCTGTCTCTATATACACATATATAAAGATAGATATAAATATGTGTCTATATAGATATAGTTACAGATAGAAATATCTATTATAGATACAGTTATAGATATGTAACTTAGCAACAAGGTAAAGTCATAGGGAAGGCCAACTACTCCAAAAATGTTCTGGGCAGAGCACCAGGCCAAGAAGTAATTGGGAAATCCAAGGAGAAACTACAATGAATCCTCTTTTCCACCCCAGATCAACCAAGGCACAGACAGAGGCCTATGAGAATTAAAAATGTGTTCAGACAGAAAAGTTTTTACATAGAGTTTGCCAGTATGGGCATTGACCAAAGTTCCATGGTTATGAAAAGAGCAAGGGGCAATGGAAATTTGTTAGGAACTAGAGGTAATTGTGTCCCTTTTAGGAAGTAACAACAAAAGCCAATAGGAATCTATTAGTTTCTGATCTCCAAGCCATGACTTAGATAGAAGTAACTGAAGAAGGGATCTATAGATAGTCACAGGGTCAACTTGAAGCTGTTTATCAGGTTGAGTGGTAATGATTAAATTGAAACATTTGATTTTTTAAATTTAATATTTTATTTTCCCAATTACATATAAAAACAATTTTTTAAAAAATTTTGAATTTCAAATTCTCTCCTTCCCTGCCCGTCCTTCCCAATTGAGAAGGCAAATAATTTGATATACATGATACATATATAGTCATGCAAAACATATTTCCATTCATGCACAAATGAAAAAAAAAAAACACAAGAAAAATAAAGTAATGTGAAAGTACCCTCAGTCTGCAGTCAGGCTCTACCTGGAGTTCTATGGAGATGAACAGCACATTTCATCCTAAGTCCTTCAGAACTATCTGGAATCATTGTTTTGCTGAAAATAGCTAAACTATTTACAGCAGATCATCATACAATATTGTTATTACAATGTACAATGTTCTCCTGGGTCTGCTCATTTCACTTTGCATCAGTTCATGTAAGTCTTTCCAGGTTTTTCTGAGAGCATCCTGCTCATTATTTCTTATAGCACAATAGTGTTCCATCATAATCATATTCAACAACTTGTTTAGTCATTCCCCAAATGATTGACATCCCCTTAATTTCCAATTCTTTGACACCACTAAAAAAGCTGCTATAAATATGTTTTGTACATATAGGTCCTTTTCCTTTTCTTTTTTAACTCTTTGGGGTATATTCCTAGTAGTGGTATTGCTTGGTCAAAGGGTATGCAAAGTTTTATAGTCCTTTGGTTATAGTTCCAAATTGCTCTCAGAATAATTGAATCAGTATACAACTTTACCAACAGTGCATTAGTGTTTTAATTTTCCCATATTCCCTCTAACATTTGTCATTTTCCTTTTCTGTTATATTAGTCAATCTGATAGATGTATGGTGGTAGTTCAGAGTTATTTTAGTTCACGTTTCTCTAATTAATAGTGATTTAGAGTGGTGGCAAAGAATTGGAAATTGAGAGGGTGTCCATCAATTGGGGAATGGCTGAACAAGTTATGGCATATGAATGTAATGGAATACTATTGTGCTATAAGAAATGATGAGCAGAAAGACTTCAGAAAAACCTGGAAAGACTTGTATGGACTGGTGTGAGTGAAGTGAGCAGGACCAGGAGAACATTGTACACAGTAACAGCCATGTTGTGCGATAACTAATATTGAAAACTTAACCCCTCCCAGCAATACAAGGATCTAAGATATCTCCAAAGGCCTCATGATAGAAAATGCTATCAACATGCAAAGAAAGAACTATGGAATTTCAAAGCAGATTGAAGCATACTATTTGCTATTTTTTTCCTTTTCTGTTGAGTTTTGTTTCCTTTTTCTGGTGGTTCCTCCTATTGGTTCTAATTCATACTTACAACATCACTAATGTGAAAATATGTTTAATAGGAATATATATGTATAGCCTATGTCAGATTGTGCGCTGTCTTAGGGAGGGTGGTGGGGAGGAAGGGGGAGAAAAATTTTAAACTCAAAAGCATATGGAAGTAATTGTTGAAAAATCAAAATGAATTAATAAAAAATGAAAAAATAGTGATTTAAAGCATTTTTATATAAGTACAGATAGCTTTGATTACTTAGTCTAAAAACTTCCTGTTCATGTCCTTTGACCATTTATCATTTTAGGAATGGCTCTTATTTCTATACATTTTACTCAGTTTTCTATATATTTGAGAAGTGGGTTTTTTTACCAAAGAAACTTGCTGTAATTTTTTTCACAGTAATGATTACTAACTGAATTTCTCTCTATCCTATTACCCCCATTTATCCTTTTCTCTCTCTCTCCTTTCACTCTGCCCAAATTCAAAGTGTTTTGCTTCTGACTTTACCTCACCCAACATGCCCTCCCATCTATCAGCAACCCACCCCCCACTTTTTATCCTCTTCCTCTATTTTCCTGTATAATAAGATAGGTTTCTACATCCAACTGAATTTTTATGTTATTCCCTTTATTAGCCAATTGTGATGAGAGTAGGGCTCACATGCTCTCCCCATCCCCACATTTTCTCATTTCCCCCTCCACTATAAAATCTCTTTCAGGCCTTTTTTATGTCAAATAATTTATCCCATTATACCTCTCCCTTTCCCCTTCTCCCAGTGCATTCTTCTTTCTCATCCCTTATTTTTATTTTTTTTAGATAATAATCCCACCACATTCAACTCATACCTGTGCTTTCTGTCTATGTATACTCTTTATAACTGCCCTAATAATGAGAAAAATTTTAGGAGTTACAAGTATCATTTTCCTATGTAGGAATGCAAACAATTCAATCTTATTGAATCCCTTATGATTTCTATCTTGTTTACTTTTTTATACTTCTTTTGAGTCTTGTATTTGAAAGTTAAATTTTCTATTCAGCTCTGGTCTTTTCATCAGTAATGCTTGAAAGTTTGCTATTTCATTGAATATCCATTTCTTCCCCCACCCCCAAAGGAGTATACTCAGTTTTGCTGATTTCTTGGATGTAACCTTAGGTCTTTTGCCCTCTGGAATATCATATTTCAAACACTCTGATTCTTTAATATAGAAACTGCTAAATCTTGTGTTATCTTGCCTATGGTTCCATGATATTTTAATTGTTTATTTTTAGCTGCTTGCAGTATTTTATCTTTCACCTGGGAGCTCAAGAATGTGGCTACCATATTCCTGGGAGTTTTCATTTTCAGATATCTTTTAGGAGATAATTGCTGGATTCTTTTCATTTCTATTTTACCTTCTGAGTCTAGTTTATGAGGGCAGTTTTCCTTGATAATTTTTTGAAAGATGATGTCTAGGCTCTTTTTTGATCATGTCTTTCAGATAGTGCAATAATCCTTAAATTATCTCTCCTGGATCTATCTTCTAGGTCAGTTGTTTTTCCATTGAGGATATCTCACATTTTCTTCTATTTTTTTTCATTCTTTTGATTTTGATTTGTTGTTTCTTGATGTCTCATAATGACATTAGCTTTTACTTGCCCAATCCTAATGGTTAAGGAATTATTTTCTCCAGTGAGCTTTTGTACCTCCTTTTCTATTTGGTAAATTCTACTTTTTTTTTTCTTTTGGGCTAGGCAATGGGGTTAAGTGACTTGCCCAGGGTCATACAGCTAGTAAGTGTCAAGTGTCTGAGGCCAGATTTGAACTCAGATACTCCTGACTCCTAGGTGAGAGCTCTATCTACTGTGCCACCTCATTGCTTCCCAGTTCTACTCTTTAAGAAGTTCTTTTCTTCAGTGGATTTTTGCATTTGTTTTTTCTATTTGACCAATTTTGCTTTTTAAGGACTTCTCTTCAGTGAATTTTTTTTATGTCTTTTTTTTCCTATTTGACCAATTCTGCTTTTCAAGGCATACTTCTCTTCACTAGATTTTTGTGCATCTTTTACCATTTGGTGTATTCCATTTTTTAAGGTGTTATTTTCTTTAGAATTTTTCTGTGCATCCTTTACCAAGCTGTTGACTCTTTTTTTCATTATTTTCTTGCATAACTCTCATTTCTCTTCCCATTTTTTTCCTTTTTGACCTCTTGCGTGGCCTGGGGCCAATTCAATTTTTTTTTTTCTTTGAGGCTTTGGATGTAGGAGTTTTGACTTTATTGTCTTCTGAGTTTGTGTTTTGCTCTTCCCTGTCAGCATAGTAACTTTCTATAGTCAGAATCTTTCTCTGCTGTCTTCTTATTTTCTAGCCTATTGAACTGAGACGCTGTTCCAAGCCTCAGGTCTTTTGTGCAACTATTTTCAGCTGTAATTCTGGGGACCAGTAAGTTTTTTGTTGTTCCGAGGTGGTATGATCTTGGGAGAGGTGTGTTTGGTAATCTCCTGTACCATGCAGTAGTCTGTGAGTGACCAAAAGCACTCTTTTCCACTTTGAAACTGATCAGTTGGAAAATCTACTTGTGGGAAAATAGGCACATCAATCCCCTGTTAATTCAAATGTAAATTCTTGCAGCATTTCAGGAAAGGCAATTTAGAACAGTATGCCAAAAGTTACCAAAGAGTATACACATTTTGGCCTAGCAATATCATCATTGGGTTATCCCAAAGAGATGACAGATATAGGGAAGAAAGATGACCTGAGCAAAAGATTTTTTTATACCAGCTCTTTTTTTTTGTAGTGGAAGAAATGGAAACTAATAGGAGAGGTGACCACCTATATTGGAATGCCTAATCAAATTATGGCATATGACTCTAATGGAATAATATTGTGCTATAAGAAATTAAGAAAGTAATGATAAAAATTATGGAAAGACTTGATAATTAATCATGATTGCAGGGGACAGATGATCTAAGAAAATTATCTACCTCCTGAAAAGGAGGTAATGGACTCAAGAAGGAGAAAGAGACAAACATTTTTGGATATGAACACTTGGGGAAATTTCTTTTGTTTGAGTATGTATATTTTTTACAAGGATTGTGTTATTTTTTTATGGGGCTGTTGGTGGGAGGGAAACACAAGTGTATGTTAATTGAAAATAAAGCAAAATAGAAATTATCTCAAAAATCTGTTGCAATAGTTCAGGGAAGAGGTTACAAGAGTCTGAAATATGGTGTTATTTATGCAAATAGAGTGAAACATATTTGAGATAGTGTGAAGTTAAAGTTGACAAGATTTTTCAGTGGATTGGATATATAGGATGAGTAATGGCAAGATGTCAAGGAAGAAACAAAGTCTGTGAGCCTGAGTGCCTGGGAGAATTTTGTGGTGCCCTCAATAGTAATAGAGAAGTTCAAAAGAGGGAAAGGTTTATCAACAAGGATAACTAGTAATTTCTTGGATATGTTGAGTTTTAGATATCACCCAATCGCAGTTGTCCAAAAGATTGATAGTAATGAGGAATTTGAACTGAGGACAGACTAGGGTTAAAGATAAAGATCTGGGAATCATCTACATTTAAACAAAAAAAAAGTGATTCCATGGGATCTGATAAGATCATGATGTTATGTAATATAGAGGGAAAAGAGAAGAGGACCGACAGCCTTGGAGGACAGTAACAAGAAGGAAAGCTATGATGAATCTTAATAGCATACTAAAAATAGAGACATCCCCTTGCCAACAAAGGTCTGTATAGTCAAAGCTATATTTTGTTTTGTTTTTCCCAGAAGTAATATATGGCTGTGAGAATTGGACTATAAGGAAAGCTAAGCACTCACAGCCCATGCTTCCAAATTGTGGCAACTGGAAAATATTTTTCAGAGTCCTTTGGGTAGCAAGGACAGTCAATATTTAAAGAAATTAGTTCAGACTGTTTGTTGGAAGGACAAATACTGAAGCTAAAGTTTAAATACTTTCGCCACATAATGAGTAGACAGGACTCATTGGCAAAAGGAGAAAGGGATGGCAGAGGATGACATGGATAGATATTTCATAGAAGTGATAAACATGAACCGAGACAGACTTCAGGAGATAGTGCACGATTGAAGGGCCTGGTGTCTTATGGTTTTCAGGGTCATAAAAAGTTGGACATGACTGAACAATGGAATTAACAACAACAACAAAGATATGAGAGTCATTTATGAATCAGTAGTTTGTGAACACACTATCAATTTGTTAGAGAAAAGGTCAAAATTAACATAAAATTTAAAGAAAGAAAAAAATGAAAATAAGATCTTGCAGGCAAATGTGACAGCTCTACCTTGACCCTATTCAAACCAGCTATTGGTGATGAAAAATGGGAAATGGAAAACAGGAAATGACATTGACATAGTCTATCACTAGGAGCAATTTCCACAACAACATGTCCAAACTAACCTCAGTCAAAAACATTTTATCTCCTTGCCAAGCAGAGTGACATGGCAAACCAATAGCAGTGCCAGTTTAGAACACAGACTTATTTGAAAACCATTACAAAAATAGAAGATTAGAAGTAGCATTACCTCACACTAAATAGTTTTAAGAACAAGTAGTGGAGGGAACAAATCTGCAGAAGGCTTGGTATGAAAACCAAGCCAAGTCATCAAAGCATTTGTAAAAGCAACTAGGAGGAAAACGAGAAATAGGTGAAAATTGTTACAAATCTACAAGAATTTTTATAGGAACTTAATCTTCTTTTCTGTGACCATGGAATTATTATTGTTTGGAATTTAGTACTTCAGTCCCTGATGTGCTTTTTGAGGAAGGGAAAATAATATTAAGAACATTAATACAGTAAGAATGATTAGATCAGATCCACTACATACAGGAGAGAGCTATGCTCAAGGTGACACATTTTGTAAAAGCACTGAAGGGATTTTCTAAACTGGGCAAATTAATGAATTGAGGTAAAAATATTGGGTATTTGAGATATTATTACCCTTCAAAAGCTGATTAGAAGGACATCAGTAATAATCGACTCATTAAACCACATTCTTATCTCTGTAAAATCTTCATGAGCATAATCTATAAATCCATAAAAGTTATCCTTGATGAAAACTTGAGAAACAAACAGGTAGATTTTTGAAAATTGTTGTCCATGAAGAATCACAACATCATAGTCACATAGTTGAGGTATAATGGATACCAGACTAGACTATGAGTTTTAGGAAGATGGTGGTTCAAATAAAGCTTTAAACACTTTGCTAGTTGTTTGACCCTAGACTAATTATCTTAATCTCACTGAACTCACTATTCCCTATTTGTTAAGTCGGGGCAATAAAAAGCATCTACCTAACAGAGTTGTAAGGATCAAATGAAATATCGTATATTAAATGCAAGCCTTAAAATGCGATACTAATGCCACTTATTACTGTAATAATTTGTCAACTTCTCCCCAAAAAGCCCACAACCTTAATTTTCAAACAAGATTTCTCCCAGATGTCATGTAAGATTCATATAATATGAAAAAAATTTCCATGATAAATGCAACTACTGGTAATCTTGTTCAACAATCCTCCTATTACTAATATCAAATAAGGTATAAAATAAGAAGATGTAAACTTGCAAAAATGCATTTGCCTCTTTTGTGGATAATATCTAGAATAACATCAATATGTAGGCTATGTCAGCTTTCAAATAATCCATACTGTAGTTAATTCAGAGAGTAATGGAGATAAACATGGTTGGGATAAGTAGGTGGCATCATATTGCCAAACAATTATTTGGAATAAAGCAGTAAGAAATGGAATAAAATATATCATCCAGTGGGAATCAGAAATGGAAGTTATGTACTAAGAACAAGTTCTAACAGATACACTGCCCAAAGGCTCCACTGGTACCCACAAAATGTTAAAGACCTAAATGAATGCCTCCAAAGGTTTAGACCTTAAAGCACCTTATAATTAATTATTAGCTTTAACTGGAATACATAATCACTCAAAAGAATTCATTTTAATTATCCACAGAGGAAAAGATGAATGAAGAATTCCTATTGTCTCACCATAATGGACATACTACACAATAGTTGTAGCTAGTCAAAACAAATGAATGGCAATTGAAGAGATGATTGCTATATACTTGGAGGAAATAAGTAATTACTGATACAATATCCCCAGAAATCTCTTTGGTAGAGTTATCGACAAGTAAAATATATATTAAAATGAGAAAAATATATGTATTTGCAATATATTAGACAGATATATAAATATATAAATGAGGATATAGGTACACATAAATATTGTTATGTTAATATTTCATAATTTGTTAAATATATCCAAGTATTTTAATTTAATATATTTCAAATTAAGGTCATTGCATTATTAGTATAGTTGTTTGTAAGCCAAAAATAGTGTCACTTATAAACACTAGTTTGTTATAAATATAAATATATAAATTATTCATCCTACCAAAGAGATTTTCTAATACTTAGAAATTATTTCTTCTCTTAATAAAAACATTTTATGCTTGGTATTGGGACTTGTTTGTCTGTTTTGTACCATGATGTTTATCTTGAATAAGAACCTTTATTAATATCACTATCATCATCATCATCATCATCATCATCATCATCATCATCATTTCCCATGAATATTTAATTTATGAAATGAAAATTAAGCCAAAACAGTCCCAAAGTGTTCCACTAAGAATGAGGGATTGCAAAAAGAAAAAAAAATTCAATTTTAGATATTTTTATGGAAGGAGGCTAATTCTGAATGCTGTATTTTAAGTGAATTTAATTTATTAACTCACTTAGGCCTTTATGTCACCTCACTATGTTCTGAAATTTGTGACATTAAAATATACTATTATGAAGCAAAGGCAGATGTCATTATCATCTAGGATGCTTAGAACTTTGGTTGAAGATAATTTCAGTGAGGTGAGAGCATATACAAAGTAAAGGAAAATGGTATCTTCCTTTGTCTCATTGAAAAAAAAAAAGATGGATACAATTTATAAACAGGAACATTATTCTCGAGGTATACAATTGCCTTGTGTGACCTTATATGCATTTCTTTTCAATCAGCACCTAGGAAAAAAATATCTTCTATTAGTCTGGGAGAATTCTTCCTTTTATCATTGAAATCAAGTACCAACACCAGAAAATAAAGTTACATAAATACATCAATTGATACTTTGTGCATTCTGTAATTGGCATCTGGGAAAAAGAGAAACCATTTCCAGCTTCCTTCACCAAGTCACTGCTGTTTTGTGAAAGCCCGAGAATATCAAGGTCAAAGGTTTCCTGGGAAGGATGGACATCATGCTATACTTTGAAAATTATCTTTTAAAATAAAAAAAAATCAGCTCCCATGCAAATGTTGTGGCCAGGTGCCAAAGTCTGTGTTACTGAAAATACCATGTAACTGAACTCAAAAATTAAAGCTATTATTCTTGGCCTCACTATCATTCATATTATGCCCCCAAGGCAATTTTTAAATTATATTTTTTCTTGAATGGATCACATAATTCAGACCACCCTAGTGAAATCTAATTAGAATGAAATCTTATTTTATTCAGGGAAAGATATGTTTAAAGCTAATGAGGCATTGCAGGGAAAATACACCCAGCCATAAGCAATCACTCTAAGAAGGGGCATTTGGCAGCTCAATCCAAATGCTGCATTGTTTGTGTACATAGAGAGCGAAGAAGGCTGGTGTCTTTTTTCTTTTTACTACAAATCAAATTTCAACTAAAATAAGAAGAAATGCTAAAAAGAAATTTTATAGTTGCTTTATTGCAAAGGGTAGGGAAATTAACTTCATCTCTTCTTGGAAAGTGGTGGGATAATATAATCTCTTCAAAACATAAGAAATGGAAAGGCATAATCCCAACCTTCTAAATTCCTTTTTCATAACATTTAACAGTGGAGGCCTGTGATATGGTACATGAATTTAATATTTTTTTCACATTTAGTAACAATTGCAGGCAGCAACCTACTTACTGAAAAAAAATGGACTATTTGGTAGCTTCCTCCATTCTTTCAGGTCATAACAGGCACCATTTTCCTGAGGTTTGGCACTTAATGTTTTTCACACCCTTTACAGACTGTCTTTCCAGTCCTATTATTTATCAGTCCTCTACAAATACCCTATGGTCCAGACATACCAGCTTTCTTGTTCTTCTCATATGATATGTTACCCTCAATCTCCATATTTTTACACTGGTTGACCCCATGTAGCCCTCCCCCAATTCCACTTCTTGGCATCTCTGATTTTCTTTAAAATTCAGTTCAAACACCACCAGCTACATGAAGCTTTTCTTGCATGCTTTAGCTGTTAGTTCATTCTTCCTCACATTAATACATATCTATCACATATGTGTTTTACATATGTCTGCATGTAAATCTCCCTTTCCCTTCCTTAGTTTCAGCCTTCCCTACTTTAATTATCTATTTATCCTGTATATAGCTCATTTTATTTATATATATATATATATATATATATATATATATATATAGTTTACATATTGTCTTCCCCATTAGGTTGTAAGGTCCTTGAGGTCAGGGAATGTCTTTTGTCTCTTTTTGTATCTGCAGTGGCTCAGCACAGTGGTTAGTACAGAACGGGCACTTAATAAATGTTTATTGATTATTTATATATATATGTATATTATATATATATGTTTGTTTCTTCTACTGTTAGAATATTAGCTTCTTAAAGGCAACAACTCTTTTACTTTTTTCATTGTATCCCCAGTACCTAGTTCAATGCCTAGCACATAGTAGGCACTTACTAAGTATCAACTTTTAATTGGTTGACAAAGCAAACTATTCAATTGTATCTTGAAAAATTATCTTTACCAAATACTATTTTCATTTTTCCAACATCAATTATATAACCTTTCAAAAAATAGCTGTGGATCTTCGAAGAAAAGTGTTGTTCTGTAGGTTTTATAATAAGATGTGATGGGCAAAAAGTATGGAAATCATGTTGGAACAGTTGGAAAAATGGACATAATAACATCCTGATAGATCTTTGAACCAATCCAACCATTCTTGAAAACATTTGGAATTATGCATTTAAAAAGCAACTAAAATATCTGTACCATTTATATCCTAAAATTTTGCTGAAGTTGCTAATTGTTTCAATTAGTTTTTTTAGTTGAATCTCTAGGATTTTCTCAGTGTAACATAATTTCATCTGCAAAGAGTTATAGTTTTGTTTCCTCACTGACAACTTTTATTTCTTCAATTTCTTTTTATTGTGTCATTCCTAAAGCAAGCAATTCTGATAAAATGTCTACTAGGTTGTATTATGTTTGTCCTTCATTCTTGAAGAGGACGATGACATCAGGAAGATGATGACATGACTTGAAATTGACTTTGATTTGAGTGAGGGAGAGCTGTACAAGGTCACCAGCCTCACTTTCTCCTCCAGAGCCATTTGGGTCCAGTGGCCAGATATTTATCAGGATGACTGGAGATGGCCCAGGATGCAATGGGAGACCCTGGCACTTTTAAGCTAAGATCTTTTCAGGTTCTCACTTTGAGTGAGGTAATGCCCATTCAGTGGGTAGGCCTCTTTAAGAAGTGAGTCAAGGGATGGCCCCTTGAATAAAAAAAAATCAAACTGGTAGGGGAAGACCCTCAGGTTGCTGGTCAAAAGATAAATAGTTGGGGCAGCTAGGTGGTGCAAATGGATACAGCACAGGCCCTGTGTTCAGGAGGACCTGAGTTCAAATCTGGCTTCATACATATAACACTTACTAGCTAGGCAAGTCACTTAACCCCATTGCCTAGCCAAAAAAAAAATGAAAAATGTATAAGAAAAAAAATCCAGACAAAAGAGAAATCATTCCTATTTACATTCATGCTCAGCCAGGAGGGCCCAAAAAAATAACCGTTAAGTGGTGCTTGGGTAGGGACCTATTTTTGTCCAATCTATGAGCTCCAGAGTGAATTGGATTTAGGCTTGGTCTTTGAGAAAGAAATCTACCCAGTAAACCCCAGAAAGGAGAAGGAGAGGGAGGGGGGATGAAGAGTTGAGTTACCCAACTGGAACTGCTCAGCTGGCAGCTCAACTATTCAGGCAAGTTGGACTAGTCACAAGTTGTATTTGTCCTGCATTTTCAAAGAGGACCACAACATCAGGGAGATGATGACATGGCTTGCAATTGACTTTATTTTGAGTGAGTGAGGGCTGTGAAAGGTCACCAGTCTCACTTTCTTTTCCAGAGTCATCTGGGTCCAGTGGCCAGATATTTATCAGGATATCTGTGACTAATAGTGGTGATAATGGATATCCTTGCTTCACTCTTGATCTTGTGGGGAGGCTTCAAGTTTATCTACATTACAGTAAAAGCTTGCTCTTGATTTTAGAAACCATATATCGTTTTAAGAAAGGCTCCATTGATTCCTGTGCTTTCTAATGTTTTTAATAGGAATGGGTGTTGTATTTTGTTAAAGGATTTTTCTACATCTGTTGATGTAATCATTTAATTTTTGTAGTTTTTATTATTGATATTGCCAATGATGTTGATAGTTTTCCTAATATTGAACCAGTTCTGCATTCTTATTATAAATCCCACCTGGTCATAGGGTATGATCTTTGTGATATATTGCTATAATTTCCTTGCTAGTATTTTATTTAAAATTTTTGCATTCAAGTTCATTAAGGAAATTGGTCTATAGTTTTCTTTTTCTTTTTTTTTTTTTGCTTCCCTTAGTTTAGGTATTTCTTTTTTTATATTAGTGACTTGGTTTTCTTCTTTGTTTCATCAAATTAGCCAAGGATATAGCTATTTTGTTTTTTTTCCATAAAACCAACTCCTAGTTTTATTTATTAGTTAAATGTTTTTCTTACTTTCATTTTTATTGAACTCTCCTTTGATTTTCAGGATTACAATTTTGTTGTTTAATTGAGGATTTTAAATTTATTCTTCCTTTAGTATTTTTAGTTGCATGCCTAATTCATTGATCTGTTCTATTCTCCTCTTTTCTCATAATTTTCTGGGAGTAAGATGGAACTCAATTTGTTCTGATTTATATTTCTCTTTTTAATGATTAGCTACATATTTCATAGAACTTTTAATAGTTTATTTCAACACTGATCATTCAGTTCCTTCAAGGATCAAATGAAAATATATATGCATGTATATATGCATATATATGACTAAAAACTCAGAGACATACATATTATCTATTACTTGGAAATATCTCATGGTCTTAAATATTTGTGGTTGTTTCTAATAAATCCCCAATAACTGATCCATAATAGAGATCTTTGAATTTTTTTTTTGCCATTGATAGTTTCCCTCTTATCATATATATCTATTTTGTTCACAAAAAGCTTTCCAATTTCATGTCATGAAACTGATGATGATGATGATGATGATGGTGATGATTATGCTATCTTCTCTCCCTTGTTTGAATAAAAGGCAGCTTAGCAGAGTGGGTAGCTAGAGTGCTGACTGATGATTGGAGTCTGAATATAAGAGTACTACTGCTGCAGCAGTATGTAAAATTGAACATGCCACTCCATGAATAAGAAACTCTTCTCCCATTCATTATTGTGAAAGACATTTTATTCCTTGCTAATTTAATTTGTTTATGATATCCCCTTTCATGCACAGATAATGTATTCATTGGAGTTCATTGTAAAGGATGGTGTGAGATCTTGTTCTAACCCTAACTTCTGCCAAAATGCTTTCCATTTTATTCAGGGAATAATGTTAAGAGGGACTGGGAATGTCTTCTTGTAGAGGATAGGATTTTAGGTGAGACTTAAAGAAAGTAAAGAGAGTTAGAAAGCAGAGAAAAGAAGAAACAAAATTCCAGCCATAGGATAGGGAGTAGCCAATGAAAATTTATAGTCAGAAGACTAAGTATCTTATGGAAGGAATAGTAACTAGTTCAATATTGCAGGATTGTAGAGTGTGTGGAAAGACATAAGGTGCCAGTTGACTATAAAGTAGGGAGACAGGTTATTAAGAACTTTGAATGACAAACAGATGATTTTATATTTGACCCCAACAGTATTAGGCATCCAATGAAATTTTTATGTAGAGGATGGACATGGTTAGACCCACAGTTTAGGATGATAACTTGGATATCTGAGTGGAGGATGGGTGATTGGGAAGAAATTCGAGTCAGGGAGATCAACCAGCAATCTATTGTAACAGTACAGATATGAGGAGGGGAGGACCTATATCAGCATGGTGGCAATGTCAGAGGAGAGAAGGAGGAATAAATCAAAAATGAAATTGAGAGTATTTGATAACAGATTCATATTGGTAGGGGGAGTGAGAGAATGAGGAGTCAAAGATGACACCCATGCTGTGAGCCTGGTAGCTGAGAACATCGTAGTATCTTCAGCAAAAATAATGTTTGGAGGCAGGGAGGTTTTTTGAGGGGACAGTAATGAGTTCAGTTTTACATAGGGGTTCTATATTATGTTTAGATGACATACAGTTTGAGATGTCTGGTGAGTAGCTGGAAATGTGAACCTGCTGGTCAGGAGTAACTGAATCCATGGATGCTGATAAGATCATCACAATAAATGGTAGGGATGTCAAAGAGAATAAAGTACAGGTTGTAATCCTAAACCACCCAATTTTAGGGTTTGTGTCCTAGATGGTCATCCATAAAAGGAATCTCAGGAGTCGTCAGATAAGTAGGAAAGAAATCAAAGCTCAATATCACAAAAATCTAGAGAGAAGAGATTATTAAGGAGAAAAGGATTATCAAGATTGTGAGAGGATTCAGAGAGGTCAAGAAGGAAAAGGTCATGAGATATAAGAATTAAGATATCATTGAGATCTTTGGAGAGAAAAGTTTCAGTTGAACAATGAGATAAGAAACCAGATTGCTGAGGAATAAGAGGAGAGAAAAAGAGAAGTGGGGAGCAAAAATTATAGATAGCCTTCTCAAGGAGTTTAGCCACAAAAGGAAAAAAGGGATATAAGATAATACATAGTTGGAATGAACTGATCAAGTTAGGATCCCTTAGAGAGAGATATAGTCATAAGTGTGGAAATCAGGAAAGTAGCCAGTAGATTGAGAGGTTAAAGATTAGTGAGAAAAGGGTATGATATAGTGGACAAAATGCTGAAGAAGACAAGAAATATTCGGATTGCATATGCTTGTAGAGGCATTTGCCTTATCAAGGAAAAGGTCAGCTCTTCATGTGAGATGGGTGAAGAATGAGATAGTGAAGAAAGGCATCTGAGTGATGTGAAATGAGGAAAATAATATAAGTGGGGATCTCAGAAAATGAAATACGATAAATACTTCTTTGAAGCAGAGAAAGAGAGAAACCCATCAGAGGCTTGAGGAGAAATGCAAAGGTATGAAAAGACTGCTGTGGTGAGAGGGATATTTGGTTAATTAGGGAAGCATAAAAGCATTGCTTTGTTTTGGTAATGGCCCAGTTGAAATTTTGTAATTTAAATTATGTTGGACCCAGTCACACTGGTGATTATCTAATTTTATCCATCTCTGTTCAGTAGCATGAAAGTAGAAGTGAAGGGAGTTGGTGGTAGTAATCCATTCTGAAAATTAGAAGGGTATGATGGGAAGGGATGTAACAGGACAAAAGTCATGAGTAGAAGGTAATGTAAAATGGAACTGGTTTATCTAGAGGGGAAAACAGAAAATGGGGAAGAGTATCACCAGTTGGAGGTCACAGTGAAGAAAAATCAGGGTTAAGGGTCATAAGTCTGAGGGGAAAATAGAAAAATAATTCTGATCAGGCAAAGTAATTTTAGAATTCATGAACATGAAAATGGAACATTTGAGGGTGATGGTAAGATCAAGCCAATTACCGCATTTATGTGTAGCTGAGGTGGGGTAGAGATGTATTGTCAAGAGAAATAAGTAAGCTGAGGAACAGGGGGACTAGAGCAGTTGAGGGAATTAACAGTATGTATGATGAAGCTCCACAGTATGAGGGCAGGAGTCAGGAAAGCCAGGCACTGAACTCATTGAGGAAGGAAGGCAAGAGTCATAGAGGTTGTTAGATAATAACCAGAATCTTGATTGGGTATTAAATATGGTTTGAAATGAACAATAGAAAAGGGAAGTCAGTTAGTCAATAAGCACTTATGAAGCTATTACTATGTGTCAGACACCGTGCTAAGCACTAGGGATACAAAGAAAGGCAAAGATCTCAGCAGGATGTAAAATACTGCTCTGAATCAAATAAGGTGAAAATTAACATGATGGCTTACTGAGGTATGATGGTAGAAGGAAAGCCTGGAAGTGGCAATGGGGAGTAAGGTGTATTACTCCCAATGCCAAGTCAGGGTGCTTAAGTGAATGTCCAATCCATGTTATAAAGGTAAATAAGGGATGCTGTATTAACAGGAGGGAGCCAGGTATCAGTGAGAGCAAGAAGATGGAGAGAATGAAAAAACAAAAGGTTTGTGATGAAAGCAAGTTTTTTAAACCATAGAACAGGCATTCCAGAGAGTATAATGGAAGGGGTAGGTAGATCTGGAGTGAGATTCTGTGAAGGTGTAGGGTAAGGATCTTGATGATGGCGTAAATGAGCTGGCAATAAGGCACAGGAATGAGGTTGTACAACGGTGGCTGGATGTTGATAATCACTGGGATGTGGAGAATATGATGGGGTAGGAGAATGCTAATCATTGAGGAATAAATTCAGGCACATTATCAGTGATTGCTAAGAAGTCCATTAAGGAAAGTAGGTAATTAGACTGTACAGGATTGGCCCTAATGTGTGTCACAGATGTTCATGTTGAGTCCAGGAGGCCAACCTCACCAAAGGCAGACATAGGGAAGGCTACAGATGTGGGATTCCAGATAGTAAGCACAAACTGGAAATTTAAGGTGAGCATGATCTAGGAATGGCCTCCTGAACATTGAAGAAGGCCATCAGGTGAAGTCAGAAGACAGAAAGAAGCCTGAGAGGCCAAAATTCAAGGTTTACATAGGGCATACTGTGAAGGTTTAAAATTGAGGAGGCCATAAGTAGGGAAGTTAAATTGAACTTATACAGAGAAAAAGACACGGGGTTCAAGTGGTCAGGCTAAATCCAGGCTCCCTAGAATGTCCCAGGGGTGAAGACAGAGGTCACAGATGACTCATAGATGGGTCTTAATGAAGTAGCAATCCCTAGGAAGTCCTAGAGTCAAAGAAAAAAAATCCAATATCAATTGTATTTTGGATTGATACTCATATCCCACCTATACCAGTCCCTGTCCACACTTGCACTTTAAACTTTTATCAAATATCAATCCACATTAAATAATTCTGATTTATTCAGAAATCAAATTATCAAGAAAATAGAACTTAGAATATACAATTAGAGGAGCTGAAGATATCCAGGAATTGGACTGTCAGGGAAGACATAGGAAGACACAGAGGCAAACTATGCTCTCTCTCTCTCTCTCTCTCTCTGTACACACATCCACACACACTGTATACATATGTGTGTGTGTGTATATATATATATCCATATACATATTATATATCTCCAATTCATGCTATATATCCCCACATATATGTTATATATATACGTTAATGTACATATATGTGTGTGTGTGTATACACATATACATATATTCAGTTATTCATAGATGTATATATATTATATATCTCAATTGGGTGTTGAATATGGATTAAATCATCTTAGATTAGATTAGATCATCTATATCTGTGTATCTGAATAAACCTTTAAGGTTCATTTAATTTACCTATATACATACATATATATTCAAATACACACATATCTGAATATATATGTCCATGTGCATATGAATATACACTATATCTATATCTATTTGTGTGTGTGTGTGTGTGTGTGTGTGTGTTATGATTTGGGTTACTCTTACTGATATTATCCACTGGGTAAAACATACATAAAAGGGAATTATAAACCCTTTATGGCTGTTGATTACTGTGATATAATCTTCCCAAGAAGTGTATCATAAAAGATGCTGCCATGCCTTACTTTGAAATCCAGCACATGTGTGTAATGGAAAAGCCGACTGCCCTCCCAGGAACTGGCAATGAATGAACAGGGATTGAAGAGAAAATCAAGTCAAATGTCACTTGTATTATAGCAGAAGCATTAACCAAAGAACCCATAGTGTTTTGAAGCCCTGGGATGGAGCAAATAATATCTTTCTGTACTCTTTTTAAAAATGGGGGGGGATAAACTAATGGAGATGGAAATAGACACCATTTGGAATTCTTTCAGCCTGAAGCTTTTTTCTGATGGTATAATCAGTGTTCCCCTTGGGACTTTTTAGTCACTCTTTTGTGTAAATGTCAAAGCAGTCTAATTTATGAACTTGGGTTGTTCTTGGTCATATCCCTTTCTACCTCTCCTTTTCCCGAACCTTTCCCCACCCAGGAAAAAGGCATGACAAATACTTTTTTATAAGAATTTGAGAATCATAAAACTCAAAGAGTATGATAGCTGGAATGGACTTCAGAGGCTATCTAGCCAAACCCCCTAATATGTGAGGCAACTGAGGTTCAAGGAGGTCACATGATTCACCCCATGTCATACAGATTGTTAACATGAAAGGTGGGATTTGAACTGATTTTTTGATTCCCCATTCAGAGTTCTTTCAACAGTGCCATTCATCATGGCATTATAGGATCATATGATCACACATCTAGAACTGGAAAGAACCTTGGAAACCAACTAATCTACCCTACTCATTTTGCAGATGAGGGAACTGGGGTTTGCAGAGGTTATCTGATTTGCTCAAGATCTCTGATGTCATATGTACCAGAGGAAGGATTTAAATCACCACTATCATCATTGGCATCATCATCATCATCATCATCATCATCATCATCATTGTATTGATATATTGTTTATAATTTGCAATGTTGTTGTTTATGTTCAGTTATTCAGTCGTGTCTGACTCTTTGTGACTCCATTGACCATAGCAGACCAATACTATCCATGAAGTTTTCTTTACAAAGATACTGGAGTGGTTCACCATTTCCTTCTTCAGTGGATTAAGGAAGAGGTGAAATGACTTATCTAGGATCACACAGCTAGTAAGTGTCTGAGGCTGGATTTGAACTCAGCTTTCCCTTACACCAGGCTCAGTACTTTATCCACTAAACCATCTAGTTGCCTCTAGATTTTCTTAAAAAATTGCATAGCATTTTACATAATCTTAGTTGAGGTTTAGAACAGCCTCATGAATTGGGTACTAGTATTTTCCCAATTTTACTGATGAAGAAATAGAAGATCAGAAAAGTTAAGTGGCTTTTCTAGGGTCACACATTTTATGAATATCAGTAGTAGGATTTGAACTCAGGTCTTCCTGAAGCTAAGTTCAGAATTCTACTTTATTAACTTCCCTGAATCACTAAAGGGAACTATAAACTTTATATTACATTCTTCTGGAATTGACCTGAGTTGGAAGATGCTCACTTCCCCCCACAAAGAAATTACTAGTTTGGAGCAGGTACTTCGGACACACCCAGGTCATTGATAAAAGCCTTAAAAATTATCTCAAGTATCTAGTTTGGGTCAGGAGTTCCTAAACAGTGGAATGATATTATGGCAAAATAAAGGTTCTCAAACTACAGTCTGACTCTGATATCCCTTGGGTCCCCCAAATACACAAGTAAATATTATGCATATATAATGGGAATATTTATTTGTTTCTTATAGAAGAGGAACTTTAGTAGGTTGATTTGCCCCCAACAAAATTCTGATAAAATCCATGGACTCCTACTCTGGTGAGTGCAAACTCTACAGCTTTGTATACATTATAAATAACATATACATATTTTAATACTTCCATTAAAGGAGAACAGTAAATCACTACTGCTCTGTAGCTGGACATTGAATCCTATGCTACAAGATTAGTTTTCATTACACTCTAGTTCCTGGGGATACCATATGCCACTTTCTTTCCTGGCATATCAAGTCAATAAATACCCTAAGCAAAGCAACCTTGATTCAAGCTGCTTTCTGCCCTCTGGAAATTTATTTATACTATTTCCTCCTTGTTCCTTCATCCCTGGAATTCTTAGTCTTAATCTGTCAAAGAGTATCCCCCAGGACAACAAGGTCCCCCTTCCTGACCCAGGGCCTTTATTTCCCAGGGGTACAATTCACTGAGTTGGTATTGATTGCCCTCATATGCCCACTTCTGTGGTAAGCACTATGGTGGGCAACTCCAAGGAACACTGTTTAGTGGTCTTTAGGAACTCATAAAGTCGATGTAAACATCTGTGTTTTGTCCTTCCTTTGAATTCTCTTAGTTCCTGTTGTCTGTTCCAAAAAGATTGCTAGTTGATCCTGATCATCAATAGAAAAGTTTCCCTGATAACTTAGACAGTCTACTTTCCATGGTACTGCCCAAAACCTATAACTAGTAATCTCTACAGTAATAGTCTTCCCTAACTTTGACATAAGTGCAAAGATACCTTGTCTAAGAAGAGCCTTTAAGGCTCTTTTTTTTGGTTCATTTTGTTTTACCAAGTAGAAGGTAAATGTAACATGTTCCTTTCAAAGCCTTCTTGTTTATTTGTGTTTCTCTCAGGCCTTCTGTTCTTTCTGTGCATTTTAAAAATGCATCCATGACCTTATTTTGCTTCTTTTTCATAGATAAACCATTTATTAAGTGCTTATTATGTTCCAGGCACTGTGCTAACAGTTTTAGGGGCAATGTTGTCATTCACTCATCCTTCCTGAGGAACAGGAAAAAGGAAAAATATAATCCTTGAAATAAATTAGCATAGTCAAGCAAGACAAATCAAGATATTCACCATGTTGAAAAACACATGTCATTCCATACTTTAGGTTCACCACTCCTCTCTCATGAGGCAGGTAGGAAGCTTAACCTTCAGTCCTCTAGAGTTATTCTTTTTCATTGCACTGATTAGAATTCATAAGTATTTCAATACTTTGCAACGTCACTGTTTATGTATAAATTGTCCTTATGACATTGCTTCACTCACTCTGCATCAGTTCATGTAGATGTTTCCAAGTTTCTCTGAAATTATAATTTTCATTATTTTTTCTGGGACAATAATATTTCATTATATTCATTAATATAATTTACTCATCTATTCCAAATCAATGCGTTCTCCCTTTGATTCAGTTTCTAGACTACTACAAAACAAACTGATAAAAAAATGTTTCTATACTTGGGTCCTTTACCTCTTTCTTTGTTATCTTTGAATAAGTTTAGGATTTTTGTTCAGTTGCTTTCAAATTTTGTGTAATTGTATTGATGATTTTGATTTAACATCATGTTATTTTTGTTAATTATATCTTTACACTCAGTAAAAATCTGTCTTCTCTCCCTCTCATCTCCTATGCCCCAATTGAAATCAAAACAAGACAACAACAAAAAAATCCCTTAAGTCTTTGAAGTTTCATCTTATATCTATTATATTGACAAAGATGCAAAAAAGAAGTAGTATGATAAATTTTGGAAGGACTGTGGGAAAACAGAGACACTTGTGCTTTGTTTCTTGGATTTGAAAAGTAATCCAACCAATGTCGAAAGCAAATTGGAAATATACACCCAAAGCAATACTACTTCTGTGCCTATTTCTCAAATTTCTTTTAATTTGAATTTCTCCACTAGTGATTTGTTGGAGATGATGTATAATTTAGTGATTTTGGGTATTTATCTTTAGCATATTGTTATCTTTGTATATATTGTTCTTCTTGTTCTGTTCATTTCACTCTACATCGATTTACATTAATCTTCCCAGGTTTCTCTGAAACCATCCACACCATAATTCCTTAAAACACAATAATATTCAATCACATTTATACGTCATAACTCATTTAGCCATTCCTTAACTCTTAGTATCCCCCTTAGATTTCCATTCTCTGATGCTTCAAAAGGAACTATAAATATTGTTCTATACTTATTTAAAGTTTGTTTTGCTTAGGGCTAAACCCTCTTTTAATCTACCTTCCCTCTAAATCTACCTTATTTCTTCTTACCTTTACCTCCCATTTCTCTATCGGATAGAATGTTCAACTCTGTGTGTCTGTGTATCTGTGTGTGTGTGTGTGTGTGTGTGTGTGTGTGTGCACATGTATTCTTCCCTCCTTTGAGTAGTTCAGATGAGAGTGAAGTTCAAGTGTCAGCTACTCTCCCTTAACTCTTCTTCCTTGTTTGTTATAGATGTTTACTTGTGCACCTTGATTACATCACATTCATATTTTAATATATTCCATCACACTTCTCTATCCAGCAAGTCATCCTCTCCAACTTACGTGTGTGTGTGTGTGTGTGCGTGAGCATTCAGCCAACAGATTATCTACTTGGCTCTGGGGCAGTCTGGTCAATTTTCACAGCTGCGATATTTGGTGGCCCCATTGCTAGACTTACTCTAGTTTGAAAACTGTAGTAGAACCCAACAATCCTTGTCCCCAGGCAATATTATATTAAGCTGTTTGTTTAATGTGTGGAATATATGAATACTGCTTACCTCAATAGAGGAAAGGGCTTTTTCCTGCTGAAGTAATGCTCTTTTCTATTGCTATTCTTCATAGTGGATTTAGTGGGAAAAGAAGAGAGGTTCCTCCTATCCTGAGCTTCTTGCTGCTTTTGACAGATCTCATTGCTGTTTATTCCTCAAGGAAGAGTGACATCAAATCACTGGAAAGTATAAATTCTTTAAAGTGAAGCCATGCATTTTTAGAAAGACTAGTTCACTGCCACATGTGAAAACTGATAAATATTAGATGAAGATTCCAGATATCAAAACTAGAATAGTTCTGTCAAAAATCAGATATGATTCCAGTTATTTTTTCCAGTCACTGATGGAAAAGAAAAACTGATCATCAGAGTACAACAGCAAACATAGGTGTCATTGTCAATGGAAAGGGCATTCTTAGAGCAAATTCAAACAAGTGCTCTTCAATCAACCTTGGAATTACCCTGGAAGGGAAAGGAGACTTGTCCAAGTATTTAAGATTGTATAATGAATTCTAGGGTCTCACCTGTTCTGAACCCTCATGGATTCAGTTCAAATCATGGGATTTTTCAATGGTATTTTTTTCTGGCTCATTTTTTTTCCAACAGTTCAAAAATTAGGAAATTCTAAAGTTAAATCAAGGATACAACTTCATTTGCTCACAATGTTGACAAAACATGGTAAGAATCAGCACTGAAATAGTAAAGCATTTAGTCTGAGTGGAAATGAATAGTAAAATAATAAAAAGTAATCTCAGTCATATTTGTGAATGAATCTGGTTTGATTCCCCATCACCCCAGAGGAGGTTAGGAAATGTGATCTTCAAAAGATTCAGGCTCTAATAAGGCAAATTCTCTGTAAACAGATCAAAGCAGGGGTTCTCAACATTTTTGTTCCAGGGACTCCTTAGGCCTATGGATCTCTTCTCAGAACAATATTTTTTAAACACATAACATGAAATGCCTAGTATTACAAAGGAAACCAATTATGTTGAAATGTATGTATCAAAAAACAAAAACAAGCAAGGCCAGGGACACCACGTTAAGAACCCCTGGATTAAGAGATTGTAACCTATCATGACATGCCCTTAGTATTTTTGCTTAAAAATTGTCCCTGCCAATACTTGTCCCTTACTTGGGGTTCATGAGCTCTATATGGCTCTTGGCTCACTCAACTCAGGCCTAGAAACTTTCAGTTTCTAGTTACATTTGTCTCCACATTTCCAGAGATCCTCTGTCTTTTTAAAAATATACATTTCTCTATTTATCTATCCCTTTATCAATTCATCTATCCATTTAAACAAGTTAATGGATTGTAGATGAAGAACCCCTGATTAATGAAAGATAAATAAAGAGAAGAAAAGGAGCAGAAAATGAGAAGACAGAAGCAAAGAAGAAAGGGAGGAAGGGAAGGAGGAAAACAGAGGAAGTAAAAAAGAATGAATGAGGAAGGAAAGAAGAAAGGAAGAAAAAGAAAGGAAGGAAGGAAGGAAGAAAGAAAGAAAGAAAGATAGAAAGAAAGAAAGAAAGAAAGAAAGAAAGAAAGAAAGAAAGAAAGA